>NW_027472006.1:600000-807776 GCF_965638725.1 Aptenodytes patagonicus
CCTAGGCAGCCCTTCCACAGCCCCACAAGCACTGGCGCTCTGAGCTTCCTAGCCACAGCACAGTGGGGACGTTCCTTCTCAGCACAGCCAGAGCCCAGCTCCGAAATTCAAAACGTCCAGCCACTGCTCCCACACCAAAGGGGCTAGCACTGAAAGCTCTTGCTGGCCAGCACCTGCCCTAGGCAGCCCTTCCACAGCCCCACAAGCACTGGCGCTCTCAGCTTCCTAGCCACAGCACAGTGGAGACGTTCCTTCTCAGCACAGCCAGAGCCCAGCTCCGAAATTCAAAACGTCCAGCCACTGCTCCCACACCAAAGGGGCTAGCACTGAAAGCTCTTGCTGGCCAGCACCTTCCCTAGGCAGCCCTTCCACAGCCCCACAAGCACTGGCGCTCTGAGCTTCCTAGCCACAGCACAGTGGGGACGTTCCTTCTCAGCACAGCCACAGCCCAGCTCCGAAATTCGAAACGTCCAGCCACTGCTCCCACACCAAAGGGGCTAGCACTGAAAGCTCTTGCTGGCCATCACCTGCCCTAGGCAGCCCTTCCACAGCCCCACAAGCACTGGCGCTCTGAGCTTCCTAGCCACAGCACAGTGGGGACGTTCCTTCTCAGCACAGCCACAGCCCAGCTCCCAAGTTGGAAACCTCCAGCCACTGCTCCCACACCAAAGGGGCTAGCACTGAAAGCTCTTGCTGGCCATCACCTGACCTAGGCAGCCCTTCCACAGCCCCACAAGCACTGGCGCTCTGAGCTTCCTAGCCACAGCACAGTGGGGACGTTCCTTCTCGGCACAGCCAGAGCCCAGCTCCCAAATTCAAAACGTCCAGCCACTGCTCCCACACCAAAGGGGCTAGCACTGAAAGCTCTTGCTGGCCATCACCTGCCCTAGGCAGCCCTTCCACAGCCCCACAAGCACTGGCGCTCTGAGCTTCCTAGCCACAGCACAGTGGGGACGTTCCTTCGCGGCACAGCTAGAGCCCAGCTCCGAAATTCAAAACGTCCAGCCACTGCTCCCACACCAAAGGGGCTAGCACTGAAAGCTCTTGCTGGCCAGCACCTGACCTAGGCAGCCCTTCCACAGCCCCACAAGCACTGGCGCTCTGAGCTTCCTAGCCACAGCACAGTGGGGACGTTCCTTCTCGGCACAGCCACAGCCCAGCTCCGAAATTCGAAACGTCCAGCCACTGCTCCCACACCAAAGGGGCTAGCACTGAAAGCTCTTGCTGGCCATCACCTGCCCTAGGCAGCCCTTCCACAGCCCCACAAGCACTGGCGCTCTGAGCTTCCTAGCCACAGCACAGTGGGGACGTTCCTTCTCGGCACAGCCAGAGCCCAGCTCCCAAATTCGAAACGTCCAGCCACTGCTCCCACACCAAAGGGGCTAGCACTGAAAGCTCTTGCTGGCCATCACCTGCCCTAGGCAGCCCTTCCACAGCCCCACAAGCACTGGCGCTCTCAGCTTCCTAGCCACAGCACAGTGGGGACGTTCCTTCTCGGCACAGCCAGAGCCCAGCTCCCAAATTCGAAACGTCCAGCCACTGCTCCCACACCAAAGGGGCTAGCACTGAAAGCTCTTGCTGGCCAGCACCTTCCCTAGGCAGCCCTTCCACAGCCCCACAAGCACTGGCGCTCTGAGCTTCCTAGCCACAGCACAGTGGGGACGTTCCTTCTCAGCACAGCCACAGCCCAGCTCCGAAATTCGAAACGTCCAGCCACTGCTCCCACACCAAAGGGGCTAGCACTGAAAGCTCTTGCTGGCCATCACCTGCCCTAGGCAGCCCTTCCACAGCCCCACAAGCACTGGCGCTCTGAGCTTCCTAGCCAGAACACAGTGGGGATGTTCCTTCTCGGCACAGCCACAGCCCAGCTCCCAAATTCAAAACGTCCAGCCACTGCTCCCACACCAAAGGGGCTAGCACTGAAAGCTCTTGCTGGCCAGCACCTGCCCTAGGCAGCCCTTCCACAGCCCCACAACCACTGGCGCTCTGAGCTTCCTAGCCACAGCACAGTGGGGACGTTCCTTCTCGGCACAGCCACAGCCCAGCTCCGAAATTCAAAACATCCAGCCACTGATCCCACACCAAAGGGTCTAGCACTGAAAGCTCTTGCTGGCCAGCACCTGCCCTAGGCAGCCCTTCCACAGCCCCACAAGCACTGGCGCTCTGAGCTTCCTAGCCACAGCACAGTGGGGACGTTCCTTCTCGGCACAGCCACAGCCCAGCTCCCAAATTCAAAACATCCAGCCACTGATCCCACACCAAAGGGGCTAGCACTGAAAGCTCTTGCTGGCCAGCACCTGCCCTAGGCAGCCCTTCCACAGCCCCACAAGCACTGGCGCTCTGAGCTTCCTAGCCACAGCACAGTGGGGACGTTCCTTCTCAGCACAGCCAGAGCCCAGCTCCGAAATTCAAAACGTCCAGCCACTGCTCCCACACGAAAGGGGCTAGCACTGAAAGCTCTTGCTGGCCAGCACCTTCCCTAGGCAGCCCTTCCACAGCCCCACAAGCACTGGCGCTCTGAGCTTCCTAGCCACAGCACAGTGGGGACGTTCCTTCTCAGCACAGCCAGAGCCCAGCTCCGAAATTCAAAACGTCCAGCCACTGCTCCCACACCAAAGGGGCTAGCACTGAAAGCTCTTGCTGGCCATCACCTGCCCTAGGCAGCCCTTCCACAGCCCCACAAGCACTGGCGCTCTCAGCTTCCTAGCCACAGCACAGTGGGGACGTTCCTTCTCGGCACAGCCACAGCCCAGCTCCGAAATTCAAAACGTCCAGCCACTGCTCCCACACCAAAGGGGCTAGCACTGAAAGCACTTGCTGGCCAGCACCTGCCCTAGGCAGCCCTTCCACAGCCCCACAAGCACTGGCGCTCTGAGCTTCCTAGCCACAGCACAGTGGGGACGTTCCTTCTCAGCACAGCCAGAGCCCAGCTCCGAAATTCAAAACGTCCAGCCACTGCTCCCACACCAAAGGGGCTAGCACTGAAAGCTCTTGCTGGCCAGCACCTGCCCTAGGCAGCCCTTCCACAGCCCCACAAGCACTGGCGCTCTGAGCTTCCTAGCCACAGCACAGTGGGGACGTTCCTTCTCAGCACAGCCACAGCCCAGCTCCGAAATTCAAAACGTCCAGCCACTGCTCCCACACCAAAGGGGCTAGCACTGAAAGCTCTTGCTGGCCAGCACCTGCCCTAGGCAGCCCTTCCACAGCCCCACAAGCACCGGGGCTCTGAGCTTCCTAGCCACAGCACAGTGGGGACGTTCCTTCTCAGCACAGCCACAGCCCAGCTCCCAAGTTGGAAACCTCCAGCCACTGCTCCCACACCAAAGGGGCTAGCACTGAAAGCTCTTGCTGGCCAGCACCTGCCCTAGGCAGCCCTTCCACAGCCCCACAAGCACTGGCGCTCTGAGCTTCCTAGCCACAGCACAGTGGGGACGTTCCTTCTCAGCACAGCCAGAGCCCAGCTCCGAAATTCAAAACGTCCAGCCACTGCTCCCACACCAAAGGGGCTAGCACTGAAAGCTCTTGCTGGCCAGCACCTGCCCTAGGCAGCCCTTCCACAGCCCCACAAGCACTGGCGCTCTGAGCTTCCTAGCCACAGCACAGTGGGGACGTTCCTTCTCAGCACAGCCAGAGCCCAGCTCCGAAATTCAAAACGTCCAGCCACTGCTCCCACACCAAAGGGGCTAGCACTGAAAGCTCTTGCTGGCCAGCACCTGCCCTAGGCAGCCCTTCCACAGCCCCACAAGCACTGGCGCTCTCAGCTTCCTAGCCACAGCACAGTGGAGACGTTCCTTCTCAGCACAGCCACAGCCCAGCTCCGAAATTCAAAACGTCCAGCCACTGCTCCCACACCAAAGGGGCTAGCACTGAAAGCTCTTGCTGGCCAGCACCTTCCCTAGGCAGCCCTTCCACAGCCCCACAAGCACTGGCGCTCTGAGCTTCCTAGCCACAGCACAGTGGGGACGTTCCTTCTCAGCACAGCCACAGCCCAGCTCCGAAATTCGAAACGTCCAGCCACTGCTCCCACACCAAAGGGGCTAGCACTGAAAGCTCTTGCTGGCCATCACCTGCCCTAGGCAGCCCTTCCACAGCCCCACAAGCACTGGCGCTCTGAGCTTCCTAGCCACAGCACAGTGGGGACGTTCCTTCTCAGCACAGCCACAGCCCAGCTCCCAAGTTGGAAACCTCCAGCCACTGCTCCCACACCAAAGGGGCTAGCACTGAAAGCTCTTGCTGGCCATCACCTGACCTAGGCAGCCCTTCCACAGCCCCACAAGCACTGGCGCTCTGAGCTTCCTAGCCACAGCACAGTGGGGACGTTCCTTCTCGGCACAGCCAGAGCCCAGCTCCCAAATTCAAAACGTCCAGCCACTGCTCCCACACCAAAGGGGCTAGCACTGAAAGCTCTTGCTGGCCATCACCTGCCCTAGGCAGCCCTTCCACAGCCCCACAAGCACTGGCGCTCTGAGCTTCCTAGCCACAGCACAGTGGGGACGTTCCTTCGCGGCACAGCCACAGCCCAGCTCCGAAATTCAAAACGTCCAGCCACTGCTCCCACACCAAAGGGGCTAGCACTGAAAGCTCTTGCTGGCCAGCACCTGACCTAGGCAGCCCTTCCACAGCCCCACAAGCACTGGCGCTCTGAGCTTCCTAGCCACAGCACAGTGGGGACGTTCCTTCTCGGCAGAGCCAGAGCCCAGCTCCCAAATCGGAAACGTCCAGCCACTGCTCCCACACCAAAGGGGCTAGCACTGAAAGCTCTTGCTGGCCAGCACCTGCCCTAGGCAGCCCTTCCACAGCCCCACAAGCACTGGCGCTCTGAGCTTCCTAGCCACAGCACAGTGGGGACGTTCCTTCTCGGCACAGCCAGAGCCCAGCTCCCAAATTCGAAACGTCCAGCCACTGCTCCCACACCAAAGGGGCTAGCACTGAAAGCTCTTGCTGGCCAGCACCTGCCCTAGGCAGCCCTTCCACAGCCCCACAAGCACCGGGGCTCTGAGCTTCCTAGCCACAGCACAGTGGGGACGTTCCTTCTCAGCACAGCCACAGCCCAGCTCCCAAGTTGGAAACCTCCAGCCACTGCTCCCACACCAAAGGGGCTAGCACTGAAAGCTCTTGCTGGCCAGCACCTGCCCTAGGCAGCCCTTCCACAGCCCCACAAGCACTGGCGCTCTGAGCTTCCTAGCCACAGCACAGTGGGGACGTTCCTTCTCAGCACAGCCAGAGCCCAGCTCCGAAATTCAAAACGTCCAGCCACTGCTCCCACACCAAAGGGGCTAGCACTGAAAGCTCTTGCTGGCCAGCACCTGCCCTAGGCAGCCCTTCCACAGCCCCACAAGCACTGGCGCTCTGAGCTTCCTAGCCACAGCACAGTGGGGACGTTCCTTCTCGGCAGAGCCAGAGCCCAGCTCCCAAATCGGAAACGTCCAGCCACTGCTCCCACACCAAAGGGGCTAGCACTGAAAGCTCTTGCTGGCCAGCACCTGCCCTAGGCAGCCCTTCCACAGCCCCACAAGCACTGGCGCTCTGAGCTTCCTAGCCACAGCACAGTGGGGACGTTCCTTCTCGGCACAGCCAGAGCCCAGCTCCCAAATTCGAAACGTCCAGCCACTGCTCCCACACCAAAGGGGCTAGCACTGAAAGCTCTTGCTGGCCAGCACCTGCCCTAGGCAGCTCTTCCACAGCCCCACAAGCACTGGCGCTCTGAGCTTCCTAGCCACAGCACAGTGGGGACGTTCCTTCTCGGCACAGCCACAGCCCAGCTCCCAAATTCAAAACGTCCAGCCACTGCTCCCACACCAAAGGGGCTAGCACTGAAAGCTCTTGCTGGCCAGCACCTGCCCTAGGCAGCCCTTCCACAGCCCCACAAGCACTGGCGCTCTGAGCTTCCTAGCCACAACACAGTGGGGACGTTCCTTCTCGGCACAGCCACAGCCCAGCTCCCAAATTCAAAACGTCCAGCCACTGCTCCCACACCAAAGGGGCTAGCACTGAAAGCTCTTGCTGGCCAGCACCTTCCCTAGGCAGCCCTTCCACAGCCCCACAAGCACTGGCGCTCTGAGCTTCCTAGCCACAGCACAGTGGGGACGTTCCTTCTCGGCACAGCCACAGCCCAGCTCCCAAATTCAAAACATCCAGCCACTGATCCCACACCAAAGGGTCTAGCACTGAAAGCTCTTGCTGGCCAGCACCTGCCCTAGGCAGCCCTTCCACAGCCCCACAAGCACTGGCGCTCTGAGCTTCCTAGCCACAGCACAGTGGGGACGTTCCTTCTCAGCACAGCCAGAGCCCAGCTCCCAAATTCAAAACGTCCAGCCACTGCTCCCACACCAAAGGGGCTAGCACTGAAAGCTCTTGCTGGCCAGCACCTGCCCTAGGCAGCCCTTCCACAGCCCCACAAGCACTGGCGCTCTGAGCTTCCTAGCCACAGCACAGTGGGGACGTTCCTTCTCAGCACAGCCAGAGCCCAGCTCCGAAATTCAAAACGTCCAGCCACTGCTCCCACACCAAAGGGGCTAGCACTGAAAGCTCTTGCTGGCCAGCACCTGCCCTAGGCAGCCCTTCCACAGCCCCACAAGCACCGGGGCTCTGAGCTTCCTAGCCACAGCACAGTGGGGACGTTCCTTCTCAGCACAGCCACAGCCCAGCTCCCAAGTTGGAAACCTCCAGCCACTGCTCCCACACCAAAGGGGCTAGCACTGAAAGCTCTTGCTGGCCAGCACCTGCCCTAGGCAGCCCTTCCACAGCCCCACAAGCACTGGCACTCTGAGCTTCCTAGCCACATCACAGTGGGGACGTTCCTTCTCAGCACAGCCAGAGCCCAGCTCCGAAATTCAAAACGTCCAGCCACTGCTCCCACACCAAAGGGGCTAGCACTGAAAGCTCTTGCTGGCCAGCACCTGCCCTAGGCAGCCCTTCCACAGCCCCACAAGCACTGGCGCTCTGAGCTTCCTAGCCACAGCACAGTGGGGACGTTCCTTCTCAGCACAGCCAGAGCCCAGCTCCCAAATTCAAAACGTCCAGCCACTGCTCCCACACCAAAGGGGCTAGCACTGAAAGCTCTTGCTGGCCAGCACCTGCCCTAGGCAGCCCTTCCACAGCCCCACAAGCACTGGCGCTCTCAGCTTCCTAGCCACAGCACAGTGGAGACGTTCCTTCTCAGCACAGCCAGAGCCCAGCTCCGAAATTCAAAACGTCCAGCCACTGCTCCCACACCAAAGGGGCTAGCACTGAAAGCTCTTGCTGGCCAGCACCTTCCCTAGGCAGCCCTTCCACAGCCCCACAAGCACTGGCGCTCTGAGCTTCCTAGCCACAGCACAGTGGGGACGTTCCTTCTCAGCACAGCCAGAGCCCAGCTCCGAAATTCGAAACGTCCAGCCACTGCTCCCACACCAAAGGGGCTAGCACTGAAAGCTCTTGCTGGCCATCACCTGCCCTAGGCAGCCCTTCCACAGCCCCACAAGCACTGGCGCTCTGAGCTTCCTAGCCACAGCACAGTGGGGACGTTCCTTCTCAGCACAGCCACAGCCCAGCTCCCAAGTTGGAAACCTCCAGCCACTGCTCCCACACCAAAGGGGCTAGCACTGAAAGCTCTTGCTGGCCATCACCTGACCTAGGCAGCCCTTCCACAGCCCCACAAGCACTGGCGCTCTGAGCTTCCTAGCCACAGCACAGTGGGGACGTTCCTTCTCGGCACAGCCAGAGCCCAGCTCCCAAATTCAAAACGTCCAGCCACTGCTCCCACACCAAAGGGGCTAGCACTGAAAGCTCTTGCTGGCCATCACCTGCCCTAGGCAGCCCTTCCACAGCCCCACAAGCACTGGCGCTCTGAGCTTCCTAGCCACAGCACAGTGGGGACGTTCCTTCGCGGCACAGCTAGAGCCCAGCTCCGAAATTCAAAACGTCCAGCCACTGCTCCCACACCAAAGGGGCTAGCACTGAAAGCTCTTGCTGGCCAGCACCTGACCTAGGCAGCCCTTCCACAGCCCCACAAGCACTGGCGCTCTGAGCTTCCTAGCCACAGCACAGTGGGGACGTTCCTTCTCGGCACAGCCAGAGCCCAGCTCCCAAATTCAAAACGTCCAGCCACTGCTCCCACACCAAAGGGGCTAGCACTGAAAGCTCTTGCTGGCCATCACCTGCCCTAGGCAGCCCTTCCACAGCCCCACAAGCACTGGCGCTCTGAGCTTCCTAGCCACAGCACAGTGGGGACGTTCCTTCTCGGCACAGCCAGAGCCCAGCTCCCAAATTCGAAACGTCCAGCCACTGCTCCCACACCAAAGGGGCTAGCACTGAAAGCTCTTGCTGGCCAGCACCTGCCCTAGGCAGCCCTTCCACAGCCCACAAGCACTGGCGCTCTGAGCTTCCTAGCTACAGCACAGTGGGGACGTTCCTTCTCGGCAGAGCCAGAGCCCAGCTCCGAAATTCAAAACGTCCAGCCACTGCTCCCACACCAAAGGGGCTAGCACTGAA
Organism: Aptenodytes patagonicus; assembly: GCF_965638725.1. Classification (NCBI taxonomy): domain Eukaryota; kingdom Metazoa; phylum Chordata; class Aves; order Sphenisciformes; family Spheniscidae; genus Aptenodytes; species Aptenodytes patagonicus. Next base: position 608,473 of record NW_027472006.1, read on the forward strand.
AGCTCTTGCTGGCCATCACCTGCCCTAGGCAGCCCTTCCACAGCCCCACAAGCACTGGCGCTCTGAGCTTCCTAGCCACAGCACAGTGGGGACGTTCCTTCGCGGCACAGCTAGAGCCCAGCTCCGAAATTCAAAACGTCCAGCCACTGCTCCCACACCAAAGGGGCTAGCACTGAAAGCTCTTGCTGGCCAGCACCTGACCTAGGCAGCCCTTCCACAGCCCCACAAGCACTGGCGCTCTGAGCTTCCTAGCCACAGCACAGTGGGGACGTTCCTTCTCGGCACAGCCAGAGCCCAGCTCCCAAATTCAAAACGTCCAGCCACTGCTCCCACACCAAAGGGGGTAGCACTGAAAGCTCTTGCTGGCCATCACCTGCCCTAGGCAGCCCTTCCACAGCCCCACAAGCACTGGCGCTCTGAGCTTCCTAGCCACAGCACAGTGGGGACGTTCCTTCTCGGCACAGCCACAGCCCAGCTCCCAAATTCGAAACGTCCAGCCACTGCTCCCACACCAAAGGGGCTAGCACTGAAAGCTCTTGCTGGCCAGCACCTGCCCTAGGCAGCCCTTCCACAGCCCACAAGCACTGGCGCTCTGAGCTTCCTAGCTACAGCACAGTGGGGACGTTCCTTCTCGGCAGAGCCAGAGCCCAGCTCCGAAATTCAAAACGTCCAGCCACTGCTCCCACACCAAAGGGGCTAGCACTGAAAGCTCTTGCTGGCCAGCACCTGCCCTAGGCAGCCCTTCCACAGCCCCACAAGCACTGGCGCTCTGAGCTTCCTAGCCACAGCACAGTGGGGACGTTCCTTCTCGGCGCAGCCAGAGCCCAGCTCCCAAATTCAAAACGTCCAGCCACTGCTCCCACACCAAAGGGGCTAGCACTGAAAGCTCTTGCTGGCCAGCACCTGCCCTAGGCAGCCCTTCCACAGCCCCACAAGCACTGGCGCTCTGAGCTTCCTAGCCACAGCACAGTGGGGACGTTCCTTCTCGGCAGAGCCAGAGCCCAGCTCCCAAATCGGAAACGTCCAGCCACTGCTCCCACACCAAAGGGGCTAGCACTGAAAGCTCTTGCTGGCCAGCACCTGCCCTAGGCAGCCCTTCCACAGCCCCACAAGCACTGGCGCTCTGAGCTTCCTAGCCACAGCACAGTGGGGACGTTCCTTCTCGGCACAGCCAGAGCCCAGCTCCCAAATTCGAAACGTCCAGCCACTGCTCCCACACCAAAGGGGCTAGCACTGAAAGCTCTTGCTGGCCAGCACCTGCCCTAGGCAGCCCTTCCACAGCCCCACAAGCACTGGCGCTCTGAGCTTCCTAGCCACAGCACAGTGGGGACGTTCCTTCTCGGCACAGCCACAGCCCAGCTCCCAAATTCAAAACGTCCAGCCACTGCTCCCACACCAAAGGGGCTAGCACTGAAAGCTCTTGCTGGCCAGCACCTTCCCTAGGCAGCCCTTCCACAGCCCCACAAGCACTGGCGCTCTGAGCTTCCTAGCCACAGCACAGTGGGGACGTTCCTTCTCGGCACAGCCACAGCCCAGCTCCCAAATTCAAAACATCCAGCCACTGATCCCACACCAAAGGGTCTAGCACTGAAAGCTCTTGCTGGCCAGCACCTGCCCTAGGCAGCCCTTCCACAGCCCCACAAGCACTGGCGCTCTGAGCTTCCTAGCCACAGCACAGTGGGGACGTTCCTTCTCAGCACAGCCAGAGCCCAGCTCCGAAATTCGAAACGTCCAGCCACTGCTCCCACACCAAAGGGGCTAGCACTGAAAGCTCTTGCTGGCCAGCACCTGCCCTAGGCAGCCCTTCCACAGCCCCACAAGCACTGGCGCTCTCAGCTTCCTAGCCACAGCACAGTGGGGACGTTCCTTCTCGGCACAGCCAGAGCCCAGCTCCCAAATTCAAAACGTCCAGCCACTGCTCCCACACCAAAGGGGCTAGCACTGAAAGCTCTTGCTGGCCAGCACCTGCCCTAGGCAGCCCTTCCACAGCCCCACAAGCACTGGCGCTCTCAGCTTCCTAGCCACAGCACAGTGGGGACGTTCCTTCTCGGCACAGCCACAGCCCAGCTCCCAAATTCAAAACATCCAGCCACTGATCCCACACCAAAGGGGCTAGCACTGAAAGCTCTTGCTGGCCAGCACCTGCCCTAGGCAGCCCTTCCACAGCCCCACAAGCACTGGCGCTCTGAGCTTCCTAGCCACAGCACAGTGGGGACGTTCCTTCTCGGCACAGCCAGAGCCCAGCTCCCAAATTCGAAACGTCCAGCCACTGCTCCCACACCAAAGGGGCTAGCACTGAAAGCTCTTGCTGGCCAGCACCTGCCCTAGGCAGCCCTTCCACAGCCCCACAAGCACTGGCGCTCTGAGCTTCCTAGCCACAGCACAGTGGGGACGTTCCTTCTCGGCACAGCCACAGCCCAGCTCCCAAATTCGAAACGTCCAGCCACTGCTCCCACACCAAAGGGGCTAGCACTGAAAGCTCTTGCTGGCCAGCACCTGCCCTAGGCAGCCCTTCCACAGCCCCACAAGCACTGGCGCTCTGAGCTTCCTAGCCACAGCACAGTGGGGACGTTCCTTCTCGGCACAGCCAGAGCCCAGCTCCGAAATTCAAAACGTCCAGCCACTGCTCCCACACCAAAGGGGCTAGCACTGAAAGCTCTTGCTGGCCATCACCTGCCCTAGGCAGCCCTTCCACAGCCCCACAAGCACTGGCGCTCTGAGCTTCCTAGCCACAGCACAGTGGGGACGTTCCTTCTCGGCACAGCCAGAGCCCAGCTCCGAAATTCAAAACGTCCAGCCACTGCTCCCACACCAAAGGGGCTAGCACTGAAAGCACTTGCTGGCCAGCACCTGCCCTAGGCAGCCCTTCCACAGCCCCACAAGCACTGGCGCTCTGAGCTTCCTAGCCACAGCACAGTGGGGACGTTCCTTCTCAGCACAGCCAGAGCCCAGCTCCGAAATTCAAAACGTCCAGCCACTGCTCCCACACCAAAGGGGCTAGCACTGAAAGCTCTTGCTGGCCAGCACCTGCCCTAGGCAGCCCTTCCACAGCCCCACAAGCACTGGCGCTCTCAGCTTCCTAGCCACAGCACAGTGGGGACGTTCCTTCTCAGCACAGCCACAGCCCAGCTCCGAAATTCAAAACGTCCAGCCACTGCTCCCACACCAAAGGGGCTAGCACTGAAAGCTCTTGCTGGCCAGCACCTGCCCTAGGCAGCCCTTCCACAGCCCCACAAGCACCGGGGCTCTGAGCTTCCTAGCCACAGCACAGTGGGGACGTTCCTTCTCAGCACAGCCACAGCCCAGCTCCCAAGTTGGAAACCTCCAGCCACTGCTCCCACACCAAAGGGGCTAGCACTGAAAGCACTTGCTGGCCATCACCTGCCCTAGGCAGCCCTTCCACAGCCCCACAAGCACTGGCGCTCTGAGCTTCCTAGCCACAGCACAGTGGGGACGTTCCTTCTCGGCGCAGCCAGAGCCCAGCTCCCAAATTCAAAACGTCCAGCCACTGCTCCCACACCAAAGGGGCTAGCACTGAAAGCTCTTGCTGGCCAGCACCTGCCCTAGGCAGCCCTTCCACAGCCCCACAAGCACTGGCGCTCTGAGCTTCCTAGCCACAGCACAGTGGGGACGTTCCTTCTCGGCAGAGCCAGAGCCCAGCTCCCAAATCGGAAACGTCCAGCCACTGCTCCCACACCAAAGGGGCTAGCACTGAAAGCTCTTGCTGGCCAGCACCTGCCCTAGGCAGCCCTTCCACAGCCCCACAAGCACTGGCGCTCTGAGCTTCCTAGCCACAGCACAGTGGGGACGTTCCTTCTCAGCACAGCCAGAGCCCAGCTCCCAAATTCAAAACGTCCAGCCACTGCTCCCACACCAAAGGGGCTAGCACTGAAAGCTCTTGCTGGCCAGCACCTGCCCTAGGCAGCCCTTCCACAGCCCCACAAGCACTGGCGCTCTGAGCTTCCTAGCCACAGCACAGTGGGGACGTTCCTTCTCGGCACAGCCACAGCCCAGCTCCCAAATTCAAAACGTCCAGCCACTGCTCCCACACCAAAGGGGCTAGCACTGAAAGCTCTTGCTGGCCAGCACCTGCCCTAGGCAGCCCTTCCACAGCCCCACAAGCACTGGCGCTCTGAGCTTCCTAGCCACAACACAGTGGGGACGTTCCTTCTCAGCACAGCCACAGCCCAGCTCCGAAATTCAAAACGTCCAGCCACTGCTCCCACACCAAAGGGGCTAGCACTGAAAGCTCTTGCTGGCCAGCACCTTCCCTAGGCAGCCCTTCCACAGCCCCACAAGCACTGGCGCTCTGAGCTTCCTAGCCACAGCACAGTGGGGACGTTCCTTCTCGGCACAGCCAGAGCCCAGCTCCGAAATTCAAAACGTCCAGCCACTGCTCCCACACCAAAGGGGCTAGCACTGAAAGCTCTTGCTGGCCAGCACCTGCCCTAGGCAGCCCTTCCACAGCCCCACAAGCACTGGCGCTCTGAGCTTCCTAGCCACAACACAGTGGGGATGTTCCTTCTCGGCACAGCCACAGCCCAGCTCCCAAATTCAAAACGTCCAGCCACTGCTCCCACACCAAAGGGGCTAGCACTGAAAGCTCTTGCTGGCCAGCACCTGCCCTAGGCAGCCCTTCCACAGCCCCACAACCACTGGCGCTCTGAGCTTCCTAGCCACAGCACAGTGGGGACGTTCCTTCTCGGCACAGCCACAGCCCAGCTCCCAAATTCAAAACATCCAGCCACTGCTCCCACACCAAAGGGGCTAGCACTGAAAGCTCTTGCTGGCCATCACCTGCCCTAGGCAGCCCTTCCACAGCCCCACAAGCACTGGCCCTCTGAGCTTCCTAGCCACAGCACAGTGGGGACGTTCCTTCTCGGCACAGCCACAGCCCAGCTCCCAAATTCAAAACGTCCAGCCACTGCTCCCACACCAAAGGGGCTAGCACTGAAAGCTCTTGCTGGCCAGCACCTGCCCTAGGCAGCCCTTCCACAGCCCCACAAGCACTGGCACTCTGAGCTTCCTAGCCACAGCACAGTGGGGACGTTCCTTCTCAGCACAGCCAGAGCCCAGCTCCGAAATTCAAAACGTCCAGCCACTGCTCCCACACCAAAGGGGCTAGCACTGAAAGCTCTTGCTGGCCAGCACCTTCCCTAGGCAGCCCTTCCACAGCCCCACAAGCACTGGCGCTCTGAGCTTCCTAGCCACAGCACAGTGGGGACGTTCCTTCTCAGCACAGCCAGAGCCCAGCTCCCAAATTCAAAACGTCCAGCCACTGCTCCCACACCAAAGGGGCTAGCACTGAAAGCTCTTGCTGGCCATCACCTGCCCTAGGCAGCCCTTCCACAGCCCCACAAGCACTGGCGCTCTCAGCTTCCTAGCCACAGCACAGTGGGGACGTTCCTTCTCGGCACAGCCACAGCCCAGCTCCGAAATTCAAAACGTCCAGCCACTGCTCCCACACCAAAGGGGCTAGCACTGAAAGCTCTTGCTGGCCAGCACCTGCCCTAGGCAGCCCTTCCACAGCCCCACAAGCACCGGGGCTCTGAGCTTCCTAGCCACAGCACAGTGGGGACGTTCCTTCTCAGCACAGCCAGAGCCCAGCTCCGAAATTCAAAACGTCCAGCCACTGCTCCCACACCAAAGGGGCTAGCACTGAAAGCACTTGCTGGCCATCACCTGCCCTAGGCAGCCCTTCCACAGCCCCACAAGCACTGGCGCTCTGAGCTTCCTAGCCACAGCACAGTGGGGACGTTCCTTCTCAGCACAGCCAGAGCCCAGCTCCGAAATTCAAAACGTCCAGCCACTGCTCCCACACCAAAGGGGCTAGCACTGAAAGCTCTTGCTGGCCAGCACCTGCCCTAGGCAGCCCTTCCACAGCCCCACAAGCACTGGCGCTCTGAGCTTCCTAGCCACAGCACAGTGGGGACGTTCCTTCTCAGCACAGCCACAGCCCAGCTCCGAAATTCAAAACGTCCAGCCACTGCTCCCACACCAAAGGGGCTAGCACTGAAAGCTCTTGCTGGCCAGCACCTGCCCTAGGCAGCCCTTCCACAGCCCCACAAGCACCGGGGCTCTGAGCTTCCTAGCCACAGCACAGTGGGGACGTTCCTTCTCAGCACAGCCACAGCCCAGCTCCCAAGTTGGAAACCTCCAGCCACTGCTCCCACACCAAAGGGGCTAGCACTGAAAGCTCTTGCTGGCCATCACCTGCCCTAGGCAGCCCTTCCACAGCCCCACAAGCACTGGCGCTCTGAGCTTCCTAGCCACAGCACAGTGGGGACGTTCCTTCGCGGCACAGCTAGAGCCCAGCTCCGAAATTCAAAACGTCCAGCCACTGCTCCCACACCAAAGGGGCTAGCACTGAAAGCTCTTGCTGGCCAGCACCTGACCTAGGCAGCCCTTCCACAGCCCCACAAGCACTGGCGCTCTGAGCTTCCTAGCCACAGCACAGTGGGGACGTTCCTTCTCGGCAGAGCCAGAGCCCAGCTCCCAAATTCAAAACGTCCAGCCACTGCTCCCACACCAAAGGGGCTAGCACTGAAAGCTCTTGCTGGCCATCACCTGCCCTAGGCAGCCCTTCCACAGCCCCACAAGCACTGGCGCTCTGAGCTTCCTAGCCACAGCACAGTGGGGACGTTCCTTCTCGGCACAGCCAGAGCCCAGCTCCCAAATTCGAAACGTCCAGCCACTGCTCCCACACCAAAGGGGCTAGCACTGAAAGCTCTTGCTGGCCAGCACCTGCCCTAGGCAGCCCTTCCACAGCCCACAAGCACTGGCGCTCTGAGCTTCCTAGCTACAGCACAGTGGGGACGTTCCTTCTCGGCAGAGCCAGAGCCCAGCTCCGAAATTCAAAACGTCCAGCCACTGCTCCCACACCAAAGGGGCTAGCACTGAAAGCTCTTGCTGGCCAGCACCTGCCCTAGGCAGCCCTTCCACAGCCCCACAAGCACTGGCGCTCTGAGCTTCCTAGCCACAGCACAGTGGGGACGTTCCTTCTCGGCGCAGCCAGAGCCCAGCTCCCAAATTCAAAACGTCCAGCCACTGCTCCCACACCAAAGGGGCTAGCACTGAAAGCTCTTGCTGGCCAGCACCTGCCCTAGGCAGCCCTTCCACAGCCCCACAAGCACTGGCGCTCTGAGCTTCCTAGCCACAGCACAGTGGGGACGTTCCTTCTCGGCAGAGCCAGAGCCCAGCTCCCAAATCGGAAACGTCCAGCCACTGCTCCCACACCAAAGGGGCTAGCACTGAAAGCTCTTGCTGGCCAGCACCTGCCCTAGGCAGCCCTTCCACAGCCCCACAAGCACTGGCGCTCTGAGCTTCCTAGCCACAGCACAGTGGGGACGTTCCTTCTCGGCACAGCCAGAGCCCAGCTCCCAAATTCAAAACGTCCAGCCACTGCTCCCACACCAAAGGGGCTAGCACTGAAAGCTCTTGCTGGCCAGCACCTGCCCTAGGCAGCCCTTCCACAGCCCCACAAGCACTGGCGCTCTGAGCTTCCTAGCCACAGCACAGTGGGGACGTTCCTTCTCGGCACAGCCACAGCCCAGCTCCCAAATTCAAAACGTCCAGCCACTGCTCCCACACCAAAGGGGCTAGCACTGAAAGCTCTTGCTGGCCAGCACCTGCCCTAGGCAGCCCTTCCACAGCCCCACAAGCACTGGCGCTCTGAGCTTCCTAGCCACAACACAGTGGGGACGTTCCTTCTCGGCACAGCCACAGCCCAGCTCCCAAATTCAAAACGTCCAGCCACTGCTCCCACACCAAAGGGGCTAGCACTGAAAGCTCTTGCTGGCCAGCACCTTCCCTAGGCAGCCCTTCCACAGCCCCACAAGCACTGGCGCTCTGAGCTTCCTAGCCACAGCACAGTGGGGACGTTCCTTCTCGGCACAGCCACAGCCCAGCTCCCAAATTCAAAACATCCAGCCACTGATCCCACACCAAAGGGTCTAGCACTGAAAGCTCTTGCTGGCCAGCACCTGCCCTAGGCAGCCCTTCCACAGCCCCACAAGCACTGGCGCTCTGAGCTTCCTAGCCACAGCACAGTGGGGACGTTCCTTCTCAGCACAGCCAGAGCCCAGCTCCGAAATTCGAAACGTCCAGCCACTGCTCCCACACCAAAGGGGCTAGCACTGAAAGCTCTTGCTGGCCAGCACCTGCCCTAGGCAGCCCTTCCACAGCCCCACAAGCACTGGCGCTCTGAGCTTCCTAGCCACAGCACAGTGGGGACGTTCCTTCTCAGCACAGCCACAGCCCAGCTCCGAAATTCAAAACGTCCAGCCACTGCTCCCACACCAAAGGGGCTAGCACTGAAAGCTCTTGCTGGCCAGCACCTGCCCTAGGCAGCCCTTCCACAGCCCCACAAGCACCGGGGCTCTGAGCTTCCTAGCCACAGCACAGTGGGGACGTTCCTTCTCAGCACAGCCACAGCCCAGCTCCCAAGTTGGAAACCTCCAGCCACTGCTCCCACACCAAAGGGGCTAGCACTGAAAGCTCTTGCTGGCCAGCACCTGCCCTAGGCAGCCCTTCCACAGCCCCACAAGCACTGGCGCTCTGAGCTTCCTAGCCACAGCACAGTGGGGACGTTCCTTCTCAGCACAGCCAGAGCCCAGCTCCGAAATTCAAAACGTCCAGCCACTGCTCCCACACCAAAGGGGCTAGCACTGAAAGCTCTTGCTGGCCAGCACCTGCCCTAGGCAGCCCTTCCACAGCCCCACAAGCACTGGCGCTCTCAGCTTCCTAGCCACAGCACAGTGGAGACGTTCCTTCTCAGCACAGCCAGAGCCCAGCTCCGAAATTCAAAACGTCCAGCCACTGCTCCCACACCAAAGGGGCTAGCACTGAAAGCTCTTGCTGGCCAGCACCTTCCCTAGGCAGCCCTTCCACAGCCCCACAAGCACTGGCGCTCTGAGCTTCCTAGCCACAGCACAGTGGGGACGTTCCTTCTCAGCACAGCCAGAGCCCAGCTCCGAAATTCGAAACGTCCAGCCACTGCTCCCACACCAAAGGGGCTAGCACTGAAAGCTCTTGCTGGCCATCACCTGCCCTAGGCAGCCCTTCCACAGCCCCACAAGCACTGGCGCTCTGAGCTTCCTAGCCACAGCACAGTGGGGACGTTCCTTCTCAGCACAGCCACAGCCCAGCTCCCAAGTTGGAAACCTCCAGCCACTGCTCCCACACCAAAGGGGCTAGCACTGAAAGCTCTTGCTGGCCATCACCTGACCTAGGCAGCCCTTCAACAGCCCCACAAGCACTGGCGCTCTGAGCTTCCTAGCCACAGCACAGTGGGGACGTTCCTTCTCGGCACAGCCAGAGCCCAGCTCCCAAATTCAAAACGTCCAGCCACTGCTCCCACACCAAAGGGGCTAGCACTGAAAGCTCTTGCTGGCCATCACCTGCCCTAGGCAGCCCTTCCACAGCCCCACAAGCACTGGCGCTCTGAGCTTCCTAGCCACAGCACAGTGGGGACGTTCCTTCGCGGCACAGCTAGAGCCCAGCTCCGAAATTCAAAACGTCCAGCCACTGCTCCCACACCAAAGGGGCTAGCACTGAAAGCTCTTGCTGGCCAGCACCTGACCTAGGCAGCCCTTCCACAGCCCCACAAGCACTGGCGCTCTGAGCTTCCTAGCCACAGCACAGTGGGGACGTTCCTTCTCGGCACAGCCAGAGCCCAGCTCCCAAATTCAAAACGTCCAGCCACTGCTCCCACACCAAAGGGGCTAGCACTGAAAGCTCTTGCTGGCCATCACCTGCCCTAGGCAGCCCTTCCACAGCCCCACAAGCACTGGCGCTCTGAGCTTCCTAGCCACAGCACAGTGGGGACGTTCCTTCTCGGCACAGCCAGAGCCCAGCTCCCAAATTCGAAACGTCCAGCCACTGCTCCCACACCAAAGGGGCTAGCACTGAAAGCTCTTGCTGGCCAGCACCTGCCCTAGGCAGCCCTTCCACAGCCCACAAGCACTGGCGCTCTGAGCTTCCTAGCTACAGCACAGTGGGGACGTTCCTTCTCGGCAGAGCCAGAGCCCAGCTCCGAAATTCAAAACGTCCAGCCACTGCTCCCACACCAAAGGGGCTAGCACTGAAAGCTCTTGCTGGCCAGCACCTTCCCTAGGCAGCCCTTCCACAGCCCCACAAGCACTGGCGCTCTGAGCTTCCTAGCCACAGCACAGTGGGGACGTTCCTTCTCGGCGCAGCCAGAGCCCAGCTCCCAAATTCAAAACGTCCAGCCACTGCTCCCACACCAAAGGGGCTAGCACTGAAAGCTCTTGCTGGCCAGCACCTGCCCTAGGCAGCCCTTCCACAGCCCCACAAGCACTGGCGCTCTGAGCTTCCTAGCCACAGCACAGTGGGGACGTTCCTTCTCGGCAGAGCCAGAGCCCAGCTCCCAAATCGGAAACGTCCAGCCACTGCTCCCACACCAAAGGGGCTAGCACTGAAAGCTCTTGCTGGCCATCACCTGCCCTAGGCAGCCCTTCCACAGCCCCACAAGCACTGGCGCTCTGAGCTTCCTAGCCACAGCACAGTGGGGACGTTCCTTCTCGGCACAGCCAGAGCCCAGCTCCCAAATTCGAAACGTCCAGCCACTGCTCCCACACCAAAGGGGCTAGCACTGAAAGCTCTTGCTGGCCAGCACCTGCCCTAGGCAGCCCTTCCACAGCCCCACAAGCACTGGCGCTCTGAGCTTCCTAGCCACAGCACAGTGGGGACGTTCCTTCTCGGCACAGCCACAGCCCAGCTCCCAAATTCAAAACGTCCAGCCACTGCTCCCACACCAAAGGGGCTAGCACTGAAAGCTCTTGCTGGCCAGCACCTGCCCTAGGCAGCCCTTCCACAGCCCCACAAGCACTGGCGCTCTGAGCTTCCTAGCCACAACACAGTGGGGACGTTCCTTCTCGGCACAGCCACAGCCCAGCTCCCAAATTCAAAACGTCCAGCCACTGCTCCCACACCAAAGGGGCTAGCACTGAAAGCTCTTGCTGGCCAGCACCTTCCCTAGGCAGCCCTTCCACAGCCCCACAAGCACTGGCGCTCTGAGCTTCCTAGCCACAGCACAGTGGGGACGTTCCTTCTCGGCACAGCCACAGCCCAGCTCCCAAATTCAAAACATCCAGCCACTGATCCCACACCAAAGGGTCTAGCACTGAAAGCTCTTGCTGGCCAGCACCTGCCCTAGGCAGCCCTTCCACAGCCCCACAAGCACTGGCGCTCTGAGCTTCCTAGCCACAGCACAGTGGGGACGTTCCTTCTCAGCACAGCCAGAGCCCAGCTCCGAAATTCGAAACGTCCAGCCACTGCTCCCACACCAAAGGGGCTAGCACTGAAAGCTCTTGCTGGCCAGCACCTGCCCTAGGCAGCCCTTCCACAGCCCCACAAGCACTGGCGCTCTCAGCTTCCTAGCCACAGCACAGTGGGGACGTTCCTTCTCGGCACAGCCAGAGCCCAGCTCCCAAATTCAAAACGTCCAGCCACTGCTCCCACACCAAAGGGGCTAGCACTGAAAGCTCTTGCTGGCCATCACCTGCCCTAGGCAGCCCTTCCACAGCCCCACAAGCACTGGCGCTCTGAGCTTCCTAGCCACAGCACAGTGGGGACGTTCCTTCTCGGCACAGCCACAGCCCAGCTCCCAAATTCAAAACATCCAGCCACTGATCCCACACCAAAGGGGCTAGCACTGAAAGCTCTTGCTGGCCAGCACCTGCCCTAGGCAGCCCTTCCACAGCCCCACAAGCACTGGCGCTCTGAGCTTCCTAGCCACAGCACAGTGGGGACGTTCCTTCTCAGCACAGCCAGAGCCCAGCTCCGAAATTCAAAACGTCCAGCCACTGCTCCCACACCAAAGGGGCTAGCACTGAAAGCTCTTGCTGGCCAGCACCTTCCCTAGGCAGCCCTTCCACAGCCCCACAAGCACTGGCGCTCTGAGCTTCCTAGCCACAGCACAGTGGGGACGTTCCTTCTCAGCACAGCCACAGCCCAGCTCCGAAATTCAAAACGTCCAGCCACTGCTCCCACACCAAAGGGGCTAGCACTGAAAGCTCTTGCTGGCCAGCACCTGACCTAGGCAGCCCTTCCACAGCCCCACAAGCACTGGCGCTCTCAGCTTCCTAGCCACAGCACAGTGGGGACGTTCCTTCTCAGCACAGCCACAGCCCAGCTCCGAAATTCAAAACGTCCAGCCACTGCTCCCACACCAAAGGGGCTAGCACTGAAAGCTCTTGCTGGCCATCACCTGCCCTAGGCAGCCCTTCCACAGCCCCACAAGCACTGGCGCTCTGAGCTTCCTAGCCACAGCACAGTGGGGACGTTCCTTCTCAGCACAGCCACAGCCCGGCTCCGAAATTCAAAACGTCCAGCCACTGCTCCCACACCAAAGGGGCTAGCACTGAAAGCACTTGCTGGCCAGCACCTGCCCTAGGCAGCCCTTCCACAGCCCCACAAGCACTGGCGCTCTGAGCTTCCTAGCCACAGCACAGTGGGGACGTTCCTTCTCAGCACAGCCAGAGCCCAGCTCCCAAATTCAAAACGTCCAGCCACTGCTCCCACACCAAAGGGGCTAGCACTGAAAGCTCTTGCTGGCCAGCACCTGCCCTAGGCAGCCCTTCCACAGCCCCACAAGCACTGGCGCTCTCAGCTTCCTAGCCACAGCACAGTGGGGACGTTCCTTCTCAGCACAGCCACAGCCCAGCTCCGAAATTCAAAACGTCCAGCCACTGCTCCCACACCAAAGGGGCTAGCACTGAAAGCTCTTGCTGGCCAGCACCTGCCCTAGGCAGCCCTTCCACAGCCCCACAAGCACCGGGGCTCTGAGCTTCCTAGCCACAGCACAGTGGGGACGTTCCTTCTCAGCACAGCCACAGCCCAGCTCCCAAGTTGGAAACCTCCAGCCACTGCTCCCACACCAAAGGGGCTAGCACTGAAAGCACTTGCTGGCCATCACCTGCCCTAGGCAGCCCTTCCACAGCCCCACAAGCACTGGCGCTCTGAGCTTCCTAGCCACAGCACAGTGGGGACGTTCCTTCTCGGCGCAGCCAGAGCCCAGCTCCCAAATTCAAAACGTCCAGCCACTGCTCCCACACCAAAGGGGCTAGCACTGAAAGCTCTTGCTGGCCAGCACCTGCCCTAGGCAGCCCTTCCACAGCCCCACAAGCACTGGCGCTCTGAGCTTCCTAGCCACAGCACAGTGGGGACGTTCCTTCTCGGCAGAGCCAGAGCCCAGCTCCCAAATCGGAAACGTCCAGCCACTGCTCCCACACCAAAGGGGCTAGCACTGAAAGCTCTTGCTGGCCAGCACCTGCCCTAGGCAGCCCTTCCACAGCCCCACAAGCACTGGCGCTCTGAGCTTCCTAGCCACAGCACAGTGGGGACGTTCCTTCTCAGCACAGCCAGAGCCCAGCTCCCAAATTCAAAACGTCCAGCCACTGCTCCCACACCAAAGGGGCTAGCACTGAAAGCTCTTGCTGGCCAGCACCTGCCCTAGGCAGCCCTTCCACAGCCCCACAAGCACTGGCGCTCTGAGCTTCCTAGCCACAGCACAGTGGGGACGTTCCTTCTCGGCACAGCCAGAGCCCAGCTCCCAAATTCAAAACGTCCAGCCACTGCTCCCACACCAAAGGGGCTAGCACTGAAAGCTCTTGCTGGCCAGCACCTGCCCTAGGCAGCCCTTCCACAGCCCCACAAGCACTGGCGCTCTGAGCTTCCTAGCCACAACACAGTGGGGACGTTCCTTCTCGGCACAGCCACAGCCCAGCTCCCAAATTCAAAACGTCCAGCCACTGCTCCCACACCAAAGGGGCTAGCACTGAAAGCTCTTGCTGGCCAGCACCTTCCCTAGGCAGCCCTTCCACAGCCCCACAAGCACTGGCGCTCTGAGCTTCCTAGCCACAGCACAGTGGGGACGTTCCTTCTCGGCACAGCCACAGCCCAGCTCCCAAATTCAAAACATCCAGCCACTGATCCCACACCAAAGGGTCTAGCACTGAAAGCTCTTGCTGGCCAGCACCTGCCCTAGGCAGCCCTTCCACAGCCCCACAAGCACTGGCGCTCTGAGCTTCCTAGCCACAGCACAGTGGGGACGTTCCTTCTCGGCACAGCCAGAGCCCAGCTCCGAAATTCAAAACGTCCAGCCACTGCTCCCACACCAAAGGGGCTAGCACTGAAAGCTCTTGCTGGCCAGCACCTGCCCTAGGCAGCCCTTCCACAGCCCCACAAGCACTGGCGCTCTGAGCTTCCTAGCCACAACACAGTGGGGATGTTCCTTCTCGGCACAGCCACAGCCCAGCTCCCAAATTCAAAACGTCCAGCCACTGCTCCCACACCAAAGGGGCTAGCACTGAAAGCTCTTGCTGGCCAGCACCTGCCCTAGGCAGCCCTTCCACAGCCCCACAAGCACTGGCGCTCTGAGCTTCCTAGCCACAGCACAGTGGGGACGTTCCTTCTCGGCACAGCCACAGCCCAGCTCCCAAGTTGGAAACCTCCAGCCACTGCTCCCACACCAAAGGGGCTAGCACTGAAAGCTCTTGCTGGCCAGCACCTGCCCTAGGCAGCCCTTCCACAGCCCCACAAGCACTGGCGCTCTGAGCTTCCTAGCCACAGCACAGTGGGGACGTTCCTTCTCAGCACAGCCACAGCCCAGCTCCGAAATTCAAAACGTCCAGCCACTGATCCCACACCAAAGGGGCTAGCACTGAAAGCTCTTGCTGGCCAGCACCTGCCCTAGGCAGCCCTTCCACAGCCCCACAAGCACTGGCGCTCTGAGCTTCCTAGCCACAGCACAGTGGGGACGTTCCTTCTCGGCACAGCCAGAGCCCAGCTCCCAAATTCGAAACGTCCAGCCACTGCTCCCACACCAAAGGGGCTAGCACTGAAAGCTCTTGCTGGCCATCACCTGCCCTAGGCAGCCCTTCCACAGCCCCACAAGCACTGGCGCTCTGAGCTTCCTAGCCACAGCACAGTGGGGACGTTCCTTCTCAGCACAGCCACAGCCCGGCTCCGAAATTCAAAACGTCCAGCCACTGCTCCCACACCAAAGGGGCTAGCACTGAAAGCACTTGCTGGCCAGCACCTGCCCTAGGCAGCCCTTCCACAGCCCCACAAGCACTGGCGCTCTGAGCTTCCTAGCCACAGCACAGTGGGGACGTTCCTTCTCAGCACAGCCAGAGCCCAGCTCCGAAATTCAAAACGTCCAGCCACTGCTCCCACACCAAAGGGGCTAGCACTGAAAGCTCTTGCTGGCCATCACCTGCCCTAGGCAGCCCTTCCACAGCCCCACAAGCACTGGCGCTCTCAGCTTCCTAGCCACAGCACAGTGGGGACGTTCCTTCTCAGCACAGCCACAGCCCAGCTCCGAAATTCAAAACGTCCAGCCACTGCTCCCACACCAAAGGGGCTAGCACTGAAAGCTCTTGCTGGCCAGCACCTGCCCTAGGCAGCCCTTCCACAGCCCCACAAGCACCGGGGCTCTGAGCTTCCTAGCCACAGCACAGTGGGGACGTTCCTTCTCAGCACAGCCACAGCCCAGCTCCCAAGTTGGAAACCTCCAGCCACTGCTCCCACACCTAAGGGGCTAGCACTGAAAGCTCTTGCTGGCCAGCACCTGCCCTAGGCAGCCCTTCCACAGCCCCACAAGCACTGGCGCTCTGAGCTTCCTAGCCACAGCACAGTGGGGACGTTCCTTCTCAGCACAGCCAGAGCCCAGCTCCGAAATTCAAAACGTCCAGCCACTGCTCCCACACCAAAGGGGCTAGCACTGAAAGCTCTTGCTGGCCAGCACCTGCCCTAGGCAGCCCTTCCACAGCCCCACAAGCACTGGCGCTCTGAGCTTCCTAGCCACAGCACAGTGGGGACGTTCCTTCTCAGCACAGCCAGAGCCCAGCTCCGAAATTCAAAACGTCCAGCCACTGCTCCCACACCAAAGGGGTTAGCACTGAAAGCTCTTGCTGGCCAGCACCTGCCCTAGGCAGCCCTTCCACAGCCCCACAAGCACTGGCGCTCTCAGCTTCCTAGCCACAGCACAGTGGGGACGTTCCTTCTCAGCACAGCCAGAGCCCAGCTCCGAAATTCAAAACGTCCAGCCACTGCTCCCACACCAAAGGGGCTAGCACTGAAAGCTCTTGCTGGCCAGCACCTTCCCTAGGCAGCCCTTCCACAGCCCCACAAGCACTGGCGCTCTGAGCTTCCTAGCCACAGCACAGTGGGGACGTTCCTTCTCAGCACAGCCAGAGCCCAGCTCCGAAATTCGAAACGTCCAGCCACTGCTCCCACACCAAAGGGGCTAGCACTGAAAGCTCTTGCTGGCCAGCACCTTCCCTAGGCAGCCCTTCCACAGCCCCACAAGCACTGGCGCTCTGAGCTTCCTAGCCACAGCACAGTGGGGACGTTCCTTCTCAGCACAGCCACAGCCCAGCTCCCAAGTTGGAAACCTCCAGCCACTGCTCCCACACCAAAGGGGCTAGCACTGAAAGCTCTTGCTGGCCAGCACCTGCCCTAGGC
This sequence comes from Aptenodytes patagonicus, assembly GCF_965638725.1. Lineage (NCBI taxonomy): Eukaryota > Metazoa > Chordata > Aves > Sphenisciformes > Spheniscidae > Aptenodytes > Aptenodytes patagonicus. The sequence continues at coordinate 624,961 of NW_027472006.1, forward strand.
AGCCCTTCCACAGCCCCACAAGCACTGGCGCTCTGAGCTTCCTAGCCACAGCACAGTGGGGACGTTCCTTCTCAGCACAGCCAGAGCCCAGCTCCGAAATTCAAAACGTCCAGCCACTGCTCCCACACCAAAGGGGCTAGCACTGAAAGCTCTTGCTGGCCAGCACCTGCCCTAGGCAGCCCTTCCACAGCCCCACAAGCACTGGCGCTCTGAGCTTCCTAGCCACAGCACAGTGGGGACGTTCCTTCTCAGCACAGCCAGAGCCCAGCTCCGAAATTCAAAACGTCCAGCCACTGCTCCCACACCAAAGGGGCTAGCACTGAAAGCTCTTGCTGGCCAGCACCTGCCCTAGGCAGCCCTTCCACAGCCCCACAAGCACTGGCGCTCTGAGCTTCCTAGCCACAGCACAGTGGGGACGTTCCTTCTCGGCACAGCCACAGCCCAGCTCCCAAATTCAAAACGTCCAGCCACTGATCCCACACCAAAGGGTCTAGCACTGAAAGCTCTTGCTGGCCAGCACCTGCCCTAGGCAGCCCTTCCACAGCCCCACAAGCACTGGCGCTCTGAGCTTCCTAGCCACAGCACAGTGGGGACGTTCCTTCTCAGCACAGCCAGAGCCCAGCTCCCAAATTCGAAACGTCCAGCCACTGCTCCCACACCAAAGGGGCTAGCACTGAAAGCTCTTGCTGGCCAGCACCTGCCCTAGGCAGCCCTTCCACAGCCCCACAAGCACTGGCGCTCTGAGCTTCCTAGCCACAGCACAGTGGGGACGTTCCTTCTCGGCACAGCCACAGCCCAGCTCCCAAATTCAAAACATCCAGCCACTGCTCCCACACCAAAGGGGCTAGCACTGAAAGCTCTTGCTGGCCAGCACCTGCCCTAGGCAGCCCTTCCACAGCCCCACAAGCACTGGCGCTCTGAGCTTCCTAGCCACAGCACAGTGGGGACGTTCCTTCTCAGCACAGCCAGAGCCCAGCTCCCAAATTCGAAACGTCCAGCCACTGCTCCCACACCAAAGGGGCTAGCACTGAAAGCTCTTGCTGGCCAGCACCTGCCCTAGGCAGCCCTTCCACAGCCCCACAAGCACTGGCGCTCTGAGCTTCCTAGCCACAGCACAGTGGGGACGTTCCTTCTCAGCACAGCCAGAGCCCAGCTCCCAAATTCAAAACGTCCAGCCACTGCTCCCACACCAAAGGGGCTAGCACTGAAAGCTCTTGCTGGCCAGCACCTGCCCTAGGCAGCCCTTCCACAGCCCCACAAGCACTGGCGCTCTGAGCTTCCTAGCCACAGCACAGTGGGGACGTTCCTTCTCAGCACAGCCAGAGCCCAGCTCCGAAATTCAAAACGTCCAGCCACTGCTCCCACACCAAAGGGGCTAGCACTGAAAGCTCTTGCTGGCCAGCACCTTCCCTAGGCAGCCCTTCCACAGCCCCACAAGCACTGGCGCTCTGAGCTTCCTAGCCACAGCACAGTGGGGACGTTCCTTCTCAGCACAGCCAGAGCCCAGCTCCGAAATTCAAAACGTCCAGCCACTGCTCCCACACCAAAGGGGCTAGCACTGAAAGCTCTTGCTGGCCAGCACCTGCCCTAGGCAGCCCTTCCACAGCCCCACAAGCACTGGCGCTCTCAGCTTCCTAGCCACAGCACAGTGGGGACGTTCCTTCTCAGCACAGCCACAGCCCAGCTCCGAAATTCAAAACGTCCAGCCACTGCTCCCACACCAAAGGGGCTAGCACTGAAAGCTCTTGCTGGCCATCACCTGCCCTAGGCAGCCCTTCCACAGCCCCACAAGCACTGGCGCTCTGAGCTTCCTAGCCACAGCACAGTGGGGACGTTCCTTCTCAGCACAGCCACAGCCCGGCTCCGAAATTCAAAACGTCCAGCCACTGCTCCCACACCAAAGGGGCTAGCACTGAAAGCTCTTGCTGGCCAGCACCTGCCCTAGGCAGCCCTTCCACAGCCCCACAAGCACTGGCGCTCTCAGCTTCCTAGCCACAGCACAGTGGGGACGTTCCTTCTCAGCACAGCCAGAGCCCAGCTCCGAAATTCAAAACGTCCAGCCACTGCTCCCACACCAAAGGGGCTAGCACTGAAAGCTCTTGCTGGCCAGCACCTGCCCTAGGCAGCCCTTCCACAGCCCCACAAGCACTGGCGCTCTGAGCTTCCTAGCCACAGCACAGTGGGGACGTTCCTTCTCAGCACAGCCACAGCCCAGCTCCCAAGTTGGAAACCTCCAGCCACTGCTCCCACACCTAAGGGGCTAGCACTGAAAGCTCTTGCTGGCCAGCACCTGCCCTAGGCAGCCCTTCCACAGCCCCACAAGCACTGGCGCTCTGAGCTTCCTAGCCACAGCACAGTGGGGACGTTCCTTCTCAGCACAGCCAGAGCCCAGCTCCGAAATTCAAAACGTCCAGCCACTGCTCCCACACCAAAGGGGCTAGCACTGAAAGCTCTTGCTGGCCAGCACCTGCCCTAGGCAGCCCTTCCACAGCCCCACAAGCACTGGCGCTCTGAGCTTCCTAGCCACAGCACAGTGGGGACGTTCCTTCTCAGCACAGCCAGAGCCCAGCTCCGAAATTCAAAACGTCCAGCCACTGCTCCCACACCAAAGGGGCTAGCACTGAAAGCTCTTGCTGGCCAGCACCTGCCCTAGGCAGCCCTTCCACAGCCCCACAAGCACTGGCGCTCTGAGCTTCCTAGCCACAGCACAGTGGGGACGTTCCTTCTCAGCACAGCCACAGCCCAGCTCCCAAATTCAAAACGTCCAGCCACTGCTCCCACACCAAAGGGGCTAGCACTGAAAGCTCTTGCTGGCCAGCACCTGCCCTAGGCAGCCCTTCCACAGCCCCACAAGCACTGGCGCTCTGAGCTTCCTAGCCACAGCACAGTGGGGACGTTCCTTCTCAGCACAGCCAGAGCCCAGCTCCGAAATTCAAAACGTCCAGCCACTGCTCCCACACCAAAGGGGCTAGCACTGAAAGCTCTTGCTGGCCAGCACCTGCCCTAGGCAGCCCTTCCACAGCCCCACAAGCACTGGCGCTCTGAGCTTCCTAGCCACAGCACAGTGGGGACGTTCCTTCTCAGCACAGCCAGAGCCCAGCTCCGAAATTCAAAACGTCCAGCCACTGCTCCCACACCAAAGGGGCTAGCACTGAAAGCTCTTGCTGGCCATCACCTGCCCTAGGCAGCCCTTCCACAGCCCCACAAGCACTGGCGCTCTGAGCTTCCTAGCCACAGTACAGTGGGGACGTTCCTTCTCGGCACAGCCAGAGCCCAGCTCTGAAATTCAAAACGTCCAGCCACTGCACCCACACCAAAGGGGCTAGCACTGAAAGCTCTTGCTGGCCAGCACCTGCCCTAGGCAGCCCTTCCACAGCCCCACAAGCACTGGTGCTCTGAGCTTCCTAGCCACAGCACAGTGGGGACGTTCCTTCTCAGCACAGCCAGAGCCCAGCTCCGAAATTCAAAACGTCCAGCCACTGCTCCCACACCAAAGGGGCTAGCACTGAAAGCTCTTGCTGGCCAGCACCTGCCCTAGGCAGCCCTTCCACAGCCCCACAAGCACTGGCGCTCTGAGCTTCCTAGCCACAGCACAGTGGGGACGTTCCTTCTCAGCACAGCCACAGCCCAGCTCCGAAATTCAAAACGTCCAGCCACTGCTCCCACACCAAAGGGGCTAGCACTGAAAGCTCTTGCTGGCCATCACCTGCCCTAGGCAGCCCTTCCACAGCCCCACAAGCACTGGCGCTCTGAGCTTCCTAGCCACAGCATAGTGGGGACGTTCCTTCTCAGCACAGCCAGAGCCCAGCTCCGAAATTCGAAACGTCCAGCCACTGCTCCCACACCAAAGGGGCTAGCACTGAAAGCTCTTGCTGGCCAGCACCTGCCCTAGGCAGCCCTTCCACAGCCCCACAAGCACTGGCGCTCTGAGCTTCCTAGCCACAGCACAGTGGGGACGTTCCTTCTCAGCACAGCCAGAGCCCAGCTCCCAAATTCAAAACATCCAGCCACTGCTCCCACACCAAAGGGGCTAGCACTGAAAGCTCTTGCTGGCCAGCACCTGCCCTAGGCAGCCCTTCCACAGCCCCACAAGCACTGGCGCTCTGAGCTTCCTAGCCACAGCACAGTGGGGACGTTCCTTCTCGGCACAGCCACAGCCCAGCTCCGAAATTCAAAACGTCCAGCCACTGCTCCCACACCAAAGGGGCTAGCACTGAAAGCTCTTGCTGGCCAGCACCTGCCCTAGGCAGCCCTTCCACAGCCCCACAAGCACTGGCGCTCTGAGCTTCCTAGCCACAGCACAGTGGGGACGTTCCTTCTCAGCACAGCCAGAGCCCAGCTCCAAAATTCAAAACGTCCAGCCACTGCTCCCACACCAAAGGGGCTAGCACTGAAAGCTCTTGCTGGCCAGCACCTGCCCTAGGCAGCCCTTCCACAGCCCCACAAGCACCGGGGCTCTGAGCTTCCTAGCCACAGCACAGTGGGGACGTTCCTTCTCAGCACAGCCACAGCCCAGCTCCCAAGTTGGAAACCTCCAGCCACTGCTCCCACACCAAAGGGGCTAGCACTGAAAGCTCTTGCTGGCCAGCACCTGCCCTAGGCAGCCCTTCCACAGCCCCACAAGCACTGGCGCTCTGAGCTTCCTAGCCACAACACAGTGGGGACGTTCCTTCTCGGCACAGCCACAGCCCAGCTCCCAAATTCAAAACGTCCAGCCACTGCTCCCACACCAAAGGGGCTAGCACTGAAAGCTCTTGCTGGCCATCACCTGCCCTAGGCAGCCCTTCCACAGCCCCACAAGCACTGGCGCTCTGAGCTTCCTAGCCACAGCACAGTGGGGACGTTCCTTCTCGGCACAGCCACAGCCCAGCTCCGAAATTCAAAACGTCCAGCCACTGCTCCCACACCAAAGGGGCTAGCACTGAAAGCTCTTGCTGGCCAGCACCTGCCCTAGGCAGCCCTTCCACAGCCCCACAAGCACTGGCGCTCTGAGCTTCCTAGCCACAGCACAGTGGGGACGTTCCTTCTCAGCACAGCCAGAGCCCAGCTCCCAAGTTGGAAACCTCCAGCCACTGCTCCCACACCAAAGGGGCTAGCACTGAAAGCTCTTGCTGGCCAGCACCTGCCCTAGGCAGCCCTTCCACAGCCCCACAAGCACTGGCGCTCTGAGCTTCCTAGCCACAGCACAGTGGGGACGTTCCTTCTCGGCACAGCCACAGCCCAGCTCCGAAATTCAAAACGTCCAGCCACTGCTCCCACACCAAAGGGGCTAGCACTGAAAGCTCTTGCTGGCCATCACCTGCCCTAGGCAGCCCTTCCACAGCCCCACAAGCACTGGCGCTCTGAGCTTCCTAGCCACAGCACAGTGGGGACGTTCCTTCTCGGCACAGCCACAGCCCAGCTCTGAAATTCAAAACGTCCAGCCACTGCTCCCACACCAAAGGGGCTAGCACTGAAAGCTCTTGCTGGCCATCACCTGCCCTAGGCAGCCCTTCCACAGCCCCACAAGCACTGGCGCTCTGAGCTTCCTAGCCACAGCACAGTGGGGACGTTCCTTCTCAGCACAGCCAGAGCCCAGCTCCGAAATTCGAAACGTCCAGCCACTGCTCCCACACCAAAGGGGCTAGCACTGAAAGCTCTTGCTGGCCAGCACCTGCCCTAGGCAGCCCTTCCACAGCCCCACAAGCACTGGCGCTCTGAGCTTCCTAGCCACAGCACAGTGGGGACGTTCCTTCTCAGCACAGCCACAGCCCAGCTCCGAAATTCAAAACGTCCAGCCACTGCTCCCACACCAAAGGGGCTAGCACTGAAAGCTCTTGCTGGCCAGCACCTGCCCTAGGCAGCCCTTCCACAGCCCCACAAGCACTGGCGCTCTGAGCTTCCTAGCCACAGCACAGTGGGGACGTTCCTTCTCAGCACAGCCAGAGCCCAGCTCCGAAATTCAAAACGTCCAGCCACTGCTCCCACACCAAAGGGGCTAGCAGTGAAAGCTCTTGCTGGCCAGCACCTGCCCTAGGCAGCCCTTCCACAGCCCCACAAGCACTGGCGCTCTGAGCTTCCTAGCCACAGCACAGTGGGGACGTTCCTTCTCGGCACAGCCAGAGCCCAGCTCTGAAATTCAAAACGTCCAGCCACTGCACCCACACCAAAGGGGCTAGCACTGAAAGCTCTTGCTGGCCAGCACCTTCCCTAGGCAGCCCTTCCACAGCCCCACAAGCACTGGCGCTCTGAGCTTCCTAGCCACAGCACAGTGGGGACGTTCCTTCTCAGCACAGCCAGAGCCCAGCTCCGAAATTCAAAACGTCCAGCCACTGCTCCCACACCAAAGGGGCTAGCACTGAAAGCTCTTGCTGGCCAGCACCTGCCCTAGGCAGCCCTTCCACAGCCCCACAAGCACTGGCGCTCTGAGCTTCCTAGCCACAGCACAGTGGGGACGTTCCTTCTCAGCACAGCCAGAGCCCAGCTCCGAAATTCAAAACGTCCAGCCACTGCTCCCACACCAAAGGGGCTAGCACTGAAAGCTCTTGCTGGCCAGCACCTGCCCTAGGCAGCCCTTCCACAGCCCCACAAGCACTGGCGCTCTGAGCTTCCTAGCCACAGCACAGTGGGGACGTTCCTTCTCAGCACAGCCACAGCCCAGCTCCGAAATTCAAAACGTCCAGCCACTGCTCCCACACCTAAGGGGCTAGCACTGAAAGCTCTTGCTGGCCAGCACCTGCCCTAGGCAGCCCTTCCACAGCCCCACAAGCACTGGCGCTCTGAGCTTCCTAGTCACAGCACAGTGGGGACGTTCCTTCTCCCCACAGCCACACCCCAGCTCTGAAATTCAAAACGTCCAGCCACTGCTCCCACACCAAAGGGGCTAGCACTGAAAGCTCTTGCTGGCCATCACCTGCCCTAGGCAGCCCTTCCACAGCCCCACAAGCACTGGCGCTCTGAGCTTCCTAGCCACAGCACAGTGGGGACGTTCCTTCTCAGCACAGCCAGAGCCCAGCTCCGAAATTCGAAACGTCCAGCCACTGCTCCCACACCAAAGGGGCTAGCACTGAAAGCTCTTGCTGGCCAGCACCTGCCCTAGGCAGCCCTTCCACAGCCCCACAAGCACCGGGGCTCTGAGCTTCCTAGCCACAGCACAGTGGGGACGTTCCTTCTCAGCACAGCCACAGCCCAGCTCCGAAATTCAAAACGTCCAGCCACTGCTCCCACACCAAAGGGGCTAGCACTGAAAGCTCTTGCTGGCCATCACCTGCCCTAGGCAGCCCTTCCACAGCCCCACAAGCACTGGCGCTCTGAGCTTCCTAGCCACAGCACAGTGGGGACGTTCCTTCTCGGCACAGCCACAGCCCAGCTCCCAAATTCAAAACGTCCAGCCACTGCTCCCACACCAAAGGGGCTAGCACTGAAAGCTCTTGCTGGCCATCACCTGCCCTAGGCAGCCCTTCCACAGCCCCACAAGCACTGGCGCTCTGAGCTTCCTAGCCACAGCACAGTGGGGACGTTCCTTCTCAGCACAGCCACAGCCCAGCTCCGAAATTCGAAACGTCCAGCCACTGCTCCCACACCAAAGGGGCTAGCACTGAAAGCTCTTGCTGGCCAGCACCTGCCCTAGGCAGCCCTTCCACAGCCCCACAAGCACTGGCGCTCTGAGCTTCCTAGCCACAGCACAGTGGGGACGTTCCTTCTCAGCACAGCCACAGCCCAGCTCCGAAATTCAAAACGTCCAGCCACTGCTCCCACACCAAAGGGGCTAGCACTGAAAGCTCTTGCTGGCCAGCACCTGCCCTAGGCAGCCCTTCCACAGCCCCACAAGCACTGGCGCTCTGAGCTTCCTAGCCACAGCACAGTGGGGACGTTCCTTCTCAGCACAGCCAGAGCCCAGCTCCGAAATTCAAAACGTCCAGCCACTGCTCCCACACCAAAGGGGCTAGCACTGAAAGCTCTTGCTGGCCAGCACCTGCCCTAGGCAGCCCTTCCACAGCCCCACAAGCACTGGCGCTCTGAGCTTCCTAGCCACAGCACAGTGGGGACGTTCCTTCTCAGCACAGCCACAGCCCAGCTCCCAAATTCAAAACGTCCAGCCACTGCTCCCACACCAAAGGGGCTAGCACTGAAAGCTCTTGCTGGCCAGCACCTGCCCTAGGCAGCCCTTCCACAGCCCCACAAGCACTGGCGCTCTGAGCTTCCTAGCCACAGCACAGTGGGGACGTTCCTTCTCAGCACAGCCAGAGCCCAGCTCCGAAATTCAAAACGTCCAGCCACTGCTCCCACACCAAAGGGGCTAGCACTGAAAGCTCTTGCTGGCCAGCACCTGCCCTAGGCAGCCCTTCCACAGCCCCACAAGCACCGGGGCTCTGAGCTTCCTAGCCACAGCACAGTGGGGACGTTCCTTCTCAGCACAGCCACAGCCCAGCTCCCAAGTTGGAAACCTCCAGCCACTGCTCCCACACCAAAGGGGCTAGCACTGAAAGCTCTTGCTGGCCAGCACCTGCCCTAGGCAGCCCTTCCACAGCCCCACAAGCACTGGCGCTCTGAGCTTCCTAGCCACAGCACAGTGGGGACGTTCCTTCTCAGCACAGCCACAGCCCAGCTCCGAAATTCAAAACGTCCAGCCACTGCTCCCACACCAAAGGGGCTAGCACTGAAAGCTCTTGCTGGCCATCACCTGCCCTAGGCAGCCCTTCCACAGCCCCACAAGCACCGGGGCTCTGAGCTTCCTAGCCACAGCACAGTGGGGACGTTCCTTCTCGGCACAGCCAGAGCCCAGCTCCCAAATCGGAAACCTCCAGCCACTGCTCCCACACCAAAGGGGCTAGCACTGAAAGCTCTTGCTGGCCATCACCTTCCCTAGGCAGCCCTTCCACAGCCCCACAAGCACTGGCGCTCTGAGCTTCCTAGCCACAGCACAGTGGGGACGTTCCTTCTCAGCACAGCCAGAGCCCAGCTCCGAAATTCAAAACGTCCAGCCACTGCTCCCACACCAAAGGGGCTAGCACTGAAAGCTCTTGCTGGCCAGCACCTGCCCTAGGCAGCCCTTCCACAGCCCCACAAGCACTGGCGCTCTGAGCTTCCTAGCCACAGCACAGTGGGGACGTTCCTTCTCAGCACAGCCAGAGCCCAGCTCCGAAATTCAAAACGTCCAGCCACTGCTCCCACACCAAAGGGGCTAGCACTGAAAGCTCTTGCTGGCCAGCACCTGCCCTAGGCAGCCCTTCCACAGCCCCACAAGCACTGGCGCTCTGAGCTTCCTAGCCACAGCACAGTGGGGACGTTCCTTCTCAGCACAGCCAGAGCCCAGCTCCGAAATTCAAAACGTCCAGCCACTGCTCCCACACCAAAGGGGCTAGCACTGAAAGCTCTTGCTGGCCAGCACCTGCCCTAGGCAGCCCTTCCACAGCCCCACAAGCACTGGCGCTCTGAGCTTCCTAGCCACAGCACAGTGGGGACGTACCTTCTCAGCACAGCCAGAGCCCAGCTCCGAAATTCAAAACGTCCAGCCACTGCTCCCACACCAAAGGGGCTAGCACTGAAAGCTCTTGCTGGCCATCACCTGCCCTAGGCAGCCCTTCCACAGCCCCACAAGCACTGGCGCTCTGAGCTTCCTAGCCACAGCACAGTGGGGACGTTCCTTCTCAGCACAGCCAGAGCCCAGCTCCGAAATTCAAAACGTCCAGCCACTGCTCCCACACCAAAGGGGCTAGCACTGAAAGCTCTTGCTGGCCAGCACCTGCCCTAGGCAGCCCTTCCACAGCCCCACAAGCACTGGCGCTCTGAGCTTCCTAGCCACAGCACAGTGGGGACGTTCCTTCTCAGCACAGCCAGAGCCCAGCTCCGAAATTCAAAACGTCCAGCCACTGCTCCCACACCAAAGGGGCTAGCACTGAAAGCTCTTGCTGGCCAGCACCTGCCCTAGGCAGCCCTTCCACAGCCCCACAAGCACTGGCGCTCTGAGCTTCCTAGCCACAGCACAGTGGGGACGTTCCTTCTCAGCACAGCCACAGCCCAGCTCCGAAATTCAAAACGTCCAGCCACTGCTCCCACACCTAAGGGGCTAGCACTGAAAGCTCTTGCTGGCCAGCACCTGCCCTAGGCAGCCCTTCCACAGCCCCACAAGCACTGGCGCTCTGAGCTTCCTAGTCACAGCACAGTGGGGACGTTCCTTCTCCCCACAGCCACACCCCAGCTCTGAAATTCAAAACGTCCAGCCACTGCTCCCACACCAAAGGGGCTAGCACTGAAAGCTCTTGCTGGCCATCACCTGCCCTAGGCAGCCCTTCCACAGCCCCACAAGCACTGGCGCTCTGAGCTTCCTAGCCACAGCACAGTGGGGACGTTCCTTCTCAGCACAGCCAGAGCCCAGCTCCGAAATTCGAAACGTCCAGCCACTGCTCCCACACCAAAGGGGCTAGCACTGAAAGCTCTTGCTGGCCAGCACCTGCCCTAGGCAGCCCTTCCACAGCCCCACAAGCACCGGGGCTCTGAGCTTCCTAGCCACAGCACAGTGGGGACGTTCCTTCTCAGCACAGCCACAGCCCAGCTCCGAAATTCAAAACGTCCAGCCACTGCTCCCACACCAAAGGGGCTAGCACTGAAAGCTCTTGCTGGCCATCACCTGCCCTAGGCAGCCCTTCCACAGCCCCACAAGCACTGGCGCTCTGAGCTTCCTAGCCACAGCACAGTGGGGACGTTCCTTCTCGGCACAGCCACAGCCCAGCTCCCAAATTCAAAACGTCCAGCCACTGCTCCCACACCAAAGGGGCTAGCACTGAAAGCTCTTGCTGGCCATCACCTGCCCTAGGCAGCCCTTCCACAGCCCCACAAGCACTGGCGCTCTGAGCTTCCTAGCCACAGCACAGTGGGGACGTTCCTTCTCAGCACAGCCACAGCCCAGCTCCGAAATTCGAAACGTCCAGCCACTGCTCCCACACCAAAGGGGCTAGCACTGAAAGCTCTTGCTGGCCAGCACCTGCCCTAGGCAGCCCTTCCACAGCCCCACAAGCACTGGCGCTCTGAGCTTCCTAGCCACAGCACAGTGGGGACGTTCCTTCTCAGCACAGCCACAGCCCAGCTCCGAAATTCAAAACGTCCAGCCACTGCTCCCACACCAAAGGGGCTAGCACTGAAAGCTCTTGCTGGCCAGCACCTGCCCTAGGCAGCCCTTCCACAGCCCCACAAGCACTGGCGCTCTGAGCTTCCTAGCCACAGCACAGTGGGGACGTTCCTTCTCAGCACAGCCAGAGCCCAGCTCCGAAATTCAAAACGTCCAGCCACTGCTCCCACACCAAAGGGGCTAGCACTGAAAGCTCTTGCTGGCCAGCACCTGCCCTAGGCAGCCCTTCCACAGCCCCACAAGCACTGGCGCTCTGAGCTTCCTAGCCACAGCACAGTGGGGACGTTCCTTCTCAGCACAGCCACAGCCCAGCTCCCAAATTCAAAACGTCCAGCCACTGCTCCCACACCAAAGGGGCTAGCACTGAAAGCTCTTGCTGGCCAGCACCTGCCCTAGGCAGCCCTTCCACAGCCCCACAAGCACTGGCGCTCTGAGCTTCCTAGCCACAGCACAGTGGGGACGTTCCTTCTCAGCACAGCCAGAGCCCAGCTCCGAAATTCAAAACGTCCAGCCACTGCTCCCACACCAAAGGGGCTAGCACTGAAAGCTCTTGCTGGCCAGCACCTGCCCTAGGCAGCCCTTCCACAGCCCCACAAGCACCGGGGCTCTGAGCTTCCTAGCCACAGCACAGTGGGGACGTTCCTTCTCAGCACAGCCACAGCCCAGCTCCCAAGTTGGAAACCTCCAGCCACTGCTCCCACACCAAAGGGGCTAGCACTGAAAGCTCTTGCTGGCCAGCACCTGCCCTAGGCAGCCCTTCCACAGCCCCACAAGCACTGGCGCTCTGAGCTTCCTAGCCACAGCACAGTGGGGACGTTCCTTCTCAGCACAGCCACAGCCCAGCTCCGAAATTCAAAACGTCCAGCCACTGCTCCCACACCAAAGGGGCTAGCACTGAAAGCTCTTGCTGGCCATCACCTGCCCTAGGCAGCCCTTCCACAGCCCCACAAGCACCGGGGCTCTGAGCTTCCTAGCCACAGCACAGTGGGGACGTTCCTTCTCGGCACAGCCATAGCCCAGCTCCCAAATCGGAAACCTCCAGCCACTGCTCCCACACCAAAGGGGCTAGCACTGAAAGCTCTTGCTGGCCATCACCTTCCCTAGGCAGCCCTTCCACAGCCCCACAAGCACTGGCGCTCTGAGCTTCCTAGCCACAGCACAGTGGGGACGTTCCTTCTCAGCACAGCCAGAGCCCAGCTCCGAAATTCAAAACGTCCAGCCACTGCTCCCACACCAAAGGGGCTAGCACTGAAAGCTCTTGCTGGCCAGCACCTGCCCTAGGCAGCCCTTCCACAGCCCCACAAGCACTGGCGCTCTGAGCTTCCTAGCCACAGCACAGTGGGGACGTTCCTTCTCAGCACAGCCAGAGCCCAGCTCCGAAATTCAAAACGTCCAGCCACTGCTCCCACACCAAAGGGGCTAGCACTGAAAGCTCTTGCTGGCCAGCACCTGCCCTAGGCAGCCCTTCCACAGCCCCACAAGCACTGGCGCTCTGAGCTTCCTAGCCACAGCACAGTGGGGACGTTCCTTCTCAGCACAGCCAGAGCCCAGCTCCGAAATTCAAAACGTCCAGCCACTGCTCCCACACCAAAGGGGCTAGCACTGAAAGCTCTTGCTGGCCAGCACCTGCCCTAGGCAGCCCTTCCACAGCCCCACAAGCACTGGCGCTCTGAGCTTCCTAGCCACAGCACAGTGGGGACGTACCTTCTCAGCACAGCCAGAGCCCAGCTCCGAAATTCAAAACGTCCAGCCACTGCTCCCACACCAAAGGGGCTAGCACTGAAAGCTCTTGCTGGCCATCACCTGCCCTAGGCAGCCCTTCCACAGCCCCACAAGCACTGGCGCTCTGAGCTTCCTAGCCACAGCACAGTGGGGACGTTCCTTCTCAGCACAGCCAGAGCCCAGCTCCGAAATTCAAAACGTCCAGCCACTGCTCCCACACCAAAGGGGCTAGCACTGAAAGCTCTTGCTGGCCATCACCTGCCCTAGGCAGCCCTTCCACAGCCCCACAAGCACTGGCGCTCTGAGCTTCCTAGCCACAGCACAGTGGGGACGTTCCTTCTCAGCACAGCCACAGCCCAGCTCCGAAATTCAAAACGTCCAGCCACTGCTCCCACACCAAAGGGGCTAGCACTGAAAGCTCTTGCTGGCCAGCACCTGCCCTAGGCAGCCCTTCCACAGCCCCACAAGCACTGGCGCTCTGAGCTTCCTAGCCACAGCACAGTGGGGACGTTCCTTCTCAGCACAGCCACAGCCCAGCTCCCAAGTTGGAAACCTCCAGCCACTGCTCCCACACCAAAGGGGCTAGCACTGAAAGCTCTTGCTGGCCAGCACCTGCCCTAGGCAGTCCTTCCACAGCCCCACAAGCACTGGCGCTCTGAGCTTCCTAGCCACAGCACAGTGGGGACGTTCCTTCTCAGCACAGCCAGAGCCCAGCTCCCAAATTCAAAACGTCCAGCCACTGCTCCCACACCAAAGGGGCTAGCACTGAAAGCTCTTGCTGGCCAGCACCTGCCCTAGGCAGCCCTTCCACAGCCCCACAAGCACCGGGGCTCTGAGCTTCCTAGCCACAGCACAATGGGGACGTTCCTTCTCAGCACAGCCACAGCCCAGCTCCGAAATTCAAAACGTCCAGCCACTGCTCCCACACCAAAGGGGCTAGCACTGAAAGCTCTTGCTGGCCAGCACCTGCCCTAGGCAGCCCTTCCACAGCTCCACAAGCACTGGCGCTCTGAGCTTCCTAGCCACAGCACAGTGGGGACGTTCCTTCTCAGCACAGCCACAGCCCAGCTCCGAAATTCAAAACGTCCAGCCACTGCTCCCACACCAAAGGGGCTAGCACTGAAAGCTCTTGCTGGCCATCACCTTCCCTAGGCAGCCCTTCCACAGCCCCACAAGCACTGGCGCTCTGAGCTTCCTAGCCACAGCACAGTGGGGACGTTCCTTCTCAGCACAGCCAGAGCCCAGCTCCGAAATTCAAAACGTCCAGCCACTGCTCCCACACCAAAGGGGCTAGCACTGAAAGCTCTTGCTGGCCAGCACCTGCCCTAGGCAGCCCTTCCACAGCCCCACAAGCACTGGCGCTCTGAGCTTCCTAGCCACAGCACAGTGGGGACGTTCCTTCTCAGCACAGCCAGAGCCCAGCTCCGAAATTCAAAACGTCCAGCCACTGCTCCCACACCAAAGGGGCTAGCACTGAAAGCTCTTGCTGGCCAGCACCTGCCCTAGGCAGCCCTTCCACAGCCCCACAAGCACTGGCGCTCTCAGCTTCCTAGCCACAGCACAGTGGGGACGTTCCTTCTCAGCACAGCCAGAGCCCAGCTCCCAAATTCAAAACGTCCAGCCACTGCTCCCACACCAAAGGGGTTAGCACTGAAAGCTCTTGCTGGCCAGCACCTGCCCTAGGCAGCCCTTCCACAGCCCCACAAGCACTGGCGCTCTGAGCTTCCTAGCCACAGCACAGTGGGGACGTTCCTTCTCAGCACAGCCAGAGCCCAGCTCCGAAATTCAAAACGTCCAGCCACTGCTCCCACACCAAAGGGGCTAGCACTGAAAGCTCTTGCTGGCCAGCACCTGCCCTAGGCAGCCCTTCCACAGCCCCACAAGCACTGGCGCTCTCAGCTTCCTAGCCACAGCACAGTGGGGACGTTCCATTTCAGCACAGCCAGAGCCCAGCTCCGAAATTCAAAACGTCCAGCCACTGCTCCCACACCAAAGGGGCTAGCACTGAAAGCTCTTGCTGGCCATCACCTGCCCTAGGCAGCCCTTCCACAGCCCCACAAGCACTGGCGCTCTGAGCTTCCTAGCCACAGCACAGTGGGGACGTTCCTTCTCAGCACAGCCAGAGCCCAGCTCCGAAATTCAAAACGTCCAGCCACTGCTCCCACACCAAAGGGGCTAGCACTGAAAGCTCTTGCTGGCCAGCACCTGCCCTAGGCAGCCCTTCCACAGCCCCACAAGCACTGGCGCTCTGAGCTTCCTAGCCACAGCACAGTGGGGACGTTCCTTCTCAGCACAGCCAGAGCCCAGCTCCCAAATTCAAAACGTCCAGCCACTGCTCCCACACCAAAGGGGCTAGCACTGAAAGCTCTTGCTGGCCAGCACCTTCCCTAGGCAGCCCTTCCACAGCCCCACAAGCACTGGCGCTCTGAGCTTCCTAGCCACAGCACAGTGGGGACGTTCCTTCTCAGCACAGCCAGAGCCCAGCTCCGAAATTCGAAAAGTCCAGCCACTGCTCCCACACCAAAGGGGCTAGCACTGAAAGCTCTTGCTGGCCAGCACCTGCCCTAGGCAGCCCTTCCACAGCCCCACAAGCACTGGCGCTCTGAGCTTCCTAGCCACAGCACAGTGGGGACGTACCTTCTCAGCACAGCCAGAGCCCAGCTCCGAAATTCAAAACGTCCAGCCACTGCTCCCACACCAAAGGGGCTAGCACTGAAAGCTCTTGCTGGCCAGCACCAGCCCTAGGCAGCCCTTCCACAGCCCCACAAGCACTGGCGCTCTGAGCTTCCTAGCCACAGCACAGTGGGGACGTTCCTTCTCAGCACAGCCAGAGCCCAGCTCCGAAATTCAAAACCTCCAGCCACTGCTCCCACACCAAAGGGGCTAGCACTGAAAGCTCTTGCTGGCCAGCACCTGCCCTAGGCAGCCCTTCCACAGCCCCACAAGCACCGGGGCTCTGAGCTTCCTAGCCACAGCACAGTGGGGACGTTCCTTCTCGGCACAGCCACAGCCCAGCTCCCAAATTCAAAACCTCCAGCCACTGCTCCCACACCAAAGGGGCTAGCACTGAAAGCTCTTGCTGGCCAGCACCTGCCCTAGGCAGCCCTTCCACAGCCCCACAAGCACTGGCGCTCTGAGCTTCCTAGCCACAGCACAGTGGGGACGTTCCTTCTCAGCACAGCCACAGCCCAGCTCCGAAATTCAAAACGTCCAGCCACTGCTCCCACACCAAAGGGGCTAGCACTGAAAGCTCTTGCTGGCCATCACCTGCCCTAGGCAGCCCTTCCACAGCCCCACAAGCACTGGCGCTCTGAGCTTCCTAGCCACAGCACAGTGGGGACGTTCCTTCTCAGCACAGCCAGAGCCCAGCTCCGAAATTCAAAACGTCCAGCCACTGCTCCCACACCAAAGGGGCTAGCACTGAAAGGTCTGGCTGGCCAGCACCTTCCCTAGGCAGCCCTTCCACAGCCCCACAAGCACTGCCGCTCTGAGCTTCCTAGCCACAGCACAGTGGGGACGTTCCTTCTCAGCACAGCCAGAGCCCAGCTCCCAAATTCGAAACGTCCAGCCACTGCTCCCACACCAAAGGGGCTAGCACTGAAAGCTCTTGCTGGCCAGCACCTGCCCTAGGCAGCCCTTCCACAGCCCCACAAGCACCGGGGCTCTGAGCTTCCTAGCCACAGCACAGTGGGGACGTTCCTTCTCAGCACAGCCACAGCCCAGCTCCCAAGTTGGAAACCTCCAGCCACTGCTCCCACACCAAAGGGGCTAGCACTGAAAGCTCTTGCTGGCCAGCACCTGCCCTAGGCAGCCCTTCCACAGCCCCACAAGCACTGGCGCTCTGAGCTTCCTAGCCACAGCACAGTGGGGACGTTCCTTCTCGGCACAGCCAGAGCCCAGCTCCGAAATTCAAAACGTCCAGCCACTGCTCCCACACCAAAGGGGCTAGCACTGAAAGCTCTTGCTGGCCAGCACCTGCCCTAGGCAGCCCTTCCACAGCCCCACAAGCACTGGCGCTCTGAGCTTCCTAGCCACAGCACAGTGGGGACGTTCCTTCTCAGCACAGCCAGAGCCCAGCTCCGAAATTCGAAACGTCCAGCCACTGCTCCCACACCAAAGGGGCTAGCACTGAAAGCTCTTGCTGGCCATCACCTTCCCTAGGCAGCCCTTCCACAGCCCCACAAGCACTGGCGCTCTGAGCTTCCTAGCCACAGCACAGTGGGGACGTTCCTTCTCAGCACAGCCACAGCCCAGCTCCGAAATTCGAAACGTCCAGCCACTGCTCCCACACCAAAGGGGCTAGCACTGAAAGCTCTTGCTGGCCAGCACCTGCCCTAGGCAGCCCTTCCACAGCCCCACAAGCACTGGCGCTCTGAGCTTCCTAGCCACAGCACAGTGGGGACGTTCCTTCTCAGCACAGCCAGAGCCCAGCTCCGAAATTCAAAACGTCCAGCCACTGCTCCCACACCAAAGGGGCTAGCACTGAAAGCTCTTGCTGGCCAGCACCTGCCCTAGGCAGCCCTTCCACAGCCCCACAAGCACTGGCGCTCTGAGCTTCCTAGCCACAGCACAATGGGGACGTTCCTTCTCGGCACAGCCACAGCCCAGCTCCGAAATTCAAAACGTCCAGCCACTGCTCCCACACCAAAGGGGCTAGCACTGAAAGCTCTTGCTGGCCAGCACCTGCCCTAGGCAGCCCTTCCACAGCCCCACAAGCACTGGCGCTCTGAGCTTCCTAGCCACAGCACAGTGGGGACGTTCCTTCTCGGCACAGCCACAGCCCAGCTCCGAAATTCAAAACGTCCAGCCACTGCTCCCACACCAAAGGGGCTAGCACTGAAAGCTCTTGCTGGCCAGCACCTGCCCTAGGCAGCCCTTCCACAGCCCCACAAGCACTGGCGCTCTGAGCTTCCTAGCCACAGCACAGTGGGGACGTTCCTTCTCAGCACAGCCACAGCCCAGCTCCGAAATTCAAAACGTCCAGCCACTGCTCCCACACCTAAGGGGCTAGCACTGAAAGCTCTTGCTGGCCAGCACCTGCCCTAGGCAGCCCTTCCACAGCCCCACAAGCACCGGGGCTCTGAGCTTCCTAGCCACAGCACAGTGGGGACGTTCCTTCTCAGCACAGCCACAGCCCAGCTCCGAAATTCAAAATGTCCAGCCACTGCTCCCACACCAAAGGGGCTAGCACTGAAAGCTCTTGCTGGCCAGCACCTGCCCTAGGCAGCCCTTCCACAGCCCCACAAGCACTGGCGCTCTGAGCTTCCTAGCCACAGCACAGTGGGGACGTTCCTTCGCAGCACAGCCAGAGCCCAGCTCCGAAATTCAAAACGTCCAGCCACTGCTCCCACACCAAAGGGGCTAGCACTGAAAGCTCTTGCTGGCCAGCACCTGCCCTAGGCAGCCCTTCCACAGCCCCACAAGCACTGGCGCTCTCAGCTTCCTAGCCACAGCACAGTGGGGACGTTCCTTCTCAGCACAGCCAGAGCCCAGCTCCGAAATTCAAAACGTCCAGCCACTGCTCCCACACCAAAGGGGCTAGCACTGAAAGCTCTTGCTGGCCAGCACCTGCCCTAGGCAGCCCTTCCACAGCCCCACAAGCACTGGCGCTCTGAGCTTCCTAGCCACAGCACAGTGGGGACGTTCCTTCTCAGCACAGCCACAGCCCAGCTCCCAAGTTGGAAACCTCCAGCCACTGCTCCCACACCAAAGGGGCTAGCACTGAAAGCTCTTGCTGGCCAGCACCTGCCCTAGGCAGCCCTTCCACAGCCCCACAAGCACTGGCGCTCTGAGCTTCCTAGCCATAGCACAATGGGGACGTTCCTTCTCAGCACAGCCACAGCCCAGCTCCAAAATTCAAAACGTCCAGCCACTGCTCCCACACCAAAGGGGCTAGCACTGAAAGCTCTTGCTGGCCAGCACCTGCCCTAGGCAGCCCTTCCACAGCCCCACAAGCACCGGGGCTCTGAGCTTCCTAGCCACAGCACAGTGGGGACGTTCCTTCTCAGCACAGCCACAGCCCAGCTCCCAAGTTGGAAACCTCCAGCCACTGCTCCCACACCAAAGGGGCTAGCACTGAAAGCTCTTGCTGGCCAGCACCTTCCCTAGGCAGCCCTTCCAGAGCCCCACAAGCACTGGCGCTCTGAGCTTCCTAGCCACAGCACAGTGGGGACGTTCCTTCTCAGCACAGCCAGAGCCCAGCTCCGAAATTCAAAACGTCCAGCCACTGCACCCACACCAAAGGGGCTAGCACTGAAAGCTCTTGCTGGCCAGCACCTGCCCTAGGCAGCCCTTCCACAGCCCCACAAGCACTGGCGCTCTGAGCTTCCTAGCCACAGCACAGTGGGGACGTTCCTTCTCAGCACAGCCAGAGCCCAGCTCCGAAATTCAAAACGTCCAGCCACTGCTCCCACACCAAAGGGGCTAGCACTGAAAGCTCTTGCTGGCCAGCACCTGCCCTAGGCAGCCCTTCCACAGCCCCACAAGCACTGGCGCTCTGAGCTTCCTAGCCACAGCACAGTGGGGACGTTCCTTCTCAGCACAGCCACAGCCCAGCTCCCAAGTCGGAAACGTCCAGCCACTGCTCCCACACCAAAGGGGCTAGCACTGAAAGCTCTTGCTGGCCAGCACCTGCCCTAGGCAGCCCTTCCACAGCCCCACAAGCACTGGCGCTCTGAGCTTCCTAGCCACAGCACAGTGGGGACGTTCCTTCTCAGCACAGCCACAGCCCAGCTCCGAAATTCAAAACGTCCGGCCACTGCTCCCACACCAAAGGGGCTAGCACTGAAAGCTCTTGCTGGCCATCACCTGCCCTAGGCAGCCCTTCCACAGCCCCACAAGCACTGGCGCTCTGAGCTTCCTAGCCACAGCACAGTGGGGACGTTCCTTCTCAGCACAGCCACAGCCCAGCTCCGAAATTCAAAACGTCCAGCCACTGCTCCCACACCAAAGGGGCTAGCACTGAAAGCTCTTGCTGGCCAGCACCTGCCCTAGGCAGCCCTTCCACAGCCCCACAAGCACTGGCGCTCTGAGCTTCCTAGCCACAGCACAGTGGGGACGTTCCTTCGCAGCACAGCCAGAGCCCAGCTCCGAAATTCAAAACGTCCAGCCACTGCTCCCACACCAAAGGGGCTAGCACTGAAAGCTCTTGCTGGCCAGCACCTGCCCTAGGCAGCCCTTCCACAGCCCCACAAGCACTGGCGCTCTGAGCTTGCTAGCCACAGCACAGTGGGGACGTTCCTTCTCAGCACAGCCAGAGCCCAGCTCTGAAATTCAAAACGTCCAGCCACTGCTCCCACACCAAAGGGGCTAGCACTGAAAGCTCTTGCTGGCCAGCACCTGCCCTAGGCAGCCCTTCCACAGCCCCACAAGCACTGGCGCTCTGAGCTTCCTAGCCACAGCACAGTGGGGACGTTCCTTCTCAGCACAGCCAGAGCCCAGCTCCGAAATTCAAAACGTCCAGCCACTGCTCCCACACCAAAGGGGCTAGCACTGAAAGCTCTTGCTGGCCAGCACCTGCCCTAGGCAGCCCTTCCACAGCCCCACAAGCACTGGCGCTCTGAGCTTCCTAGCCACAGCACAGTGGGGACGTTCCTTCTCAGCACAGCCACAGCCCAGCTCCGAAATTCAAAACGTCCAGCCACTGCTCCCACACCAAAGGGGCTAGCACTGAAAGCTCTTGCTGGCCAGCACCTGCCCTAGGCAGCCCTTCCACAGCCCCACAAGCACTGGCGCTCTGAGCTTCCTAGCCACAGCACAGTGGGGACGTTCCTTCTCAGCACAGCCAGAGCCCAGCTCCGAAATTCAAAACGTCCAGCCACTGCTCCCACACCAAAGGGGCTAGCACTGAAAGCTCTTGCTGGCCAGCACCTGCCCTAGGCAGCCCTTCCACAGCCCCACAAGCACTGGCGCTCTGAGCTTCCTAGCCACAGCACAGTGGGGACGTTCCTTCTCAGCACAGCCACAGCCCAGCTCCGAAATTCAAAACGTCCAGCCACTGCTCCCACACCAAAGGGGCTAGCACTGAAAGGTCTGGCTGGCCAGCACCTTCCCTAGGCAGCCCTTCCACAGCCCCACAAGCACTGCCGCTCTGAGCTTCCTAGCCACAGCACAGTGGGGACGTTCCTTCTCAGCACAGCCAGAGCCCAGCTCCGAAATTCGAAACGTCCAGCCACTGCTCCCACACCAAAGGGGCTAGCACTGAAAGCTCTTGCTGGCCAGCACCTGCCCTAGGCAGCCCTTCCACAGCCCCACAAGCACTGGCGCTCTGAGCTTCCTAGCCACAGCACAGTGGGGACGTTCCTTCTCAGCACAGCCACAGCCCAGCTCCCAAGTTGGAAACCTCCAGCCACTGCTCCCACACCAAAGGGGCTAGCACTGAAAGCTCTTGCTGGCCAGCACCTGCCCTAGGCAGCCCTTCCACAGCCCCACAAGCACTGGCCCTCTGAGCTTCCTAGCCACAGCACAGTGGGGACGTTCCTTCTCGGCACAGACAGAGCCCAGCTCCGAAATTCAAAACGTCCAGCCACTGCTCCCACACCAAAGGGGCTAGCACTGAAAGCTCTTGCTGGCCAGCACCTGCCCTAGGCAGCCCTTCCACAGCCCCACAAGCACTGGCGCTCTGAGCTTCCTAGCCACAGCACAGTGGGGACGTTCCTTCTCAGCACAGCCAGAGCCCAGCTCCGAAATTCGAAACGTCCAGCCACTGCTCCCACACCAAAGGGGCTAGCACTGAAAGCTCTTGCTGGCCATCACCTTCCCTAGGCAGCCCTTCCACAGCCCCACAAGCACTGGCGCTCTGAGCTTCCTAGCCACAGCACAGTGGGGACGTTCCTTCTCAGCACAGCCACAGCCCAGCTCCGAAATTCGAAACGTCCAGCCACTGCTCCCACAGCAAAGGGGCTAGCACTGAAAGCTCTTGCTGGCCAGCACCTGCCCTAGGCAGCCCTTCCACAGCCCCACAAGCACTGGCGCTCTCAGCTTCCTAGCCACAGCACAGTGGGGACGTTCCTTCTCAGCACAGCCAGAGCCCAGCTCCGAAATTCAAAACGTCCAGCCACTGCTCCCACACCAAAGGGGCTAGCACTGAAAGCTCTTGCTGGCCAGCACCTGCCCTAGGCAGCCCTTCCACAGCCCCACAAGCACTGGCGCTCTGAGCTTCCTAGCCACAGCACAATGGGGACGTTCCTTCTCGGCACAGCCACAGCCCAGCTCCGAAATTCAAAACGTCCAGCCACTGCTCCCACACCAAAGGGGCTAGCACTGAAAGCTCTTGCTGGCCATCACCTGCCCTAGGCAGCCCTTCCACAGCCCCACAAGCACTGGCGCTCTGAGCTTCCTAGCCACAGCACAGTGGGGACGTTCCTTCTCGGCACAGCCACAGCCCAGCTCCGAAATTCAAAACGTCCAGCCACTGCTCCCACACCAAAGGGGCTAGCACTGAAAGCTCTTGCTGGCCAGCACCTGCCCTAGGCAGCCCTTCCACAGCCCCACAAGCACTGGCGCTCTGAGCTTCCTAGCCACAGCACAGTGGGGACGTTCCTTCTCAGCACAGCCACAGCCCAGCTCCGAAATTCAAAACGTCCAGCCACTGCTCCCACACCAAAGGGGCTAGCACTGAAAGCTCTTGCTGGCCAGCACCTGCCCTAGGCAGCCCTTCCACAGCCCCACAAGCACTGGCGCTCTGAGCTTCCTAGCCACAGCACAGTGGGGACGTTCCTTCTCAGCACAGCCAGAGCCCAGCTCCGAAATTCAAAACCTCCAGCCACTGCTCCCACACCAAAGGGGCTAGCACTGAAAGCTCTTGCTGGCCAGCACCTGCCCTAGGCAGCCCTTCCACAGCCCCACAAGCACCGGGGCTCTGAGCTTCCTAGCCACAGCACAGTGGGGACGTTCCTTCTCAGCACAGCCACAGCCCAGCTCCGAAATTCAAAATGTCCAGCCACTGCTCCCACACCAAAGGGGCTAGCACTGAAAGCTCTTGCTGGCCAGCACCTGCCCTAGGCAGCCCTTCCACAGCCCCACAAGCACTGGCGCTCTGAGCTTCCTAGCCACAGCACAGTGGGGACGTTCCTTCTCAGCACAGCCAGAGCCCAGCTCCGAAATTCAAAACGTCCAGCCACTGCTCCCACACCAAAGGGGCTAGCACTGAAAGCTCTTGCTGGCCAGCACCTGCCCTAGGCAGCCCTTCCACAGCCCCACAAGCACTGGCGCTCTGAGCTTCCTAGCCACAGCACAGTGGGGACGTTCCTTCTCAGCACAGCCAGAGCCCAGCTCCGAAATTCAAAACGTCCAGCCACTGCTCCCACACCAAAGGGGCTAGCACTGAAAGCTCTTGCTGGCCAGCACCTGCCCTAGGCAGCCCTTCCACAGCCCCACAAGCACTGGCGCTCTGAGCTTCCTAGCCACAGCACAGTGGGGACGTTCCTTCTCAGCACAGCCAGAGCCCAGCTCCGAAATTCAAAACGTCCAGCCACTGCTCCCACACCAAAGGGGCTAGCACTGAAAGCTCTTGCTGGCCAGCACCTGCCCTAGGCAGCCCTTCCACAGCCCCACAAGCACTGGCGCTCTGAGCTTCCTAGCCATAGCACAATGGGGACGTTCCTTCTCAGCACAGCCACAGCCCAGCTCCAAAATTCAAAACGTCCAGCCACTGCTCCCACACCAAAGGGGCTAGCACTGAAAGCTCTTGCTGGCCAGCACCTGCCCTAGGCAGCCCTTCCACAGCCCCACAAGCACCGGGGCTCTGAGCTTCCTAGCCACAGCACAGTGGGGACGTTCCTTCTCAGCACAGCCACAGCCCAGCTCCCAAGTTGGAAACCTCCAGCCACTGCTCCCACACCAAAGGGGCTAGCACTGAAAGCTCTTGCTGGCCAGCACCTTCCCTAGGCAGCCCTTCCACAGCCCCACAAGCACTGGCGCTCTGAGCTTGCTAGCCACAGCACAGTGGGGACGTTCCTTCTCAGCACAGCCAGAGCCCAGCTCCGAAATTCAAAACGTCCAGCCACTGCACCCACACCAAAGGGGCTAGCACTGAAAGCTCTTGCTGGCCAGCACCTGCCCTAGGCAGCCCTTCCACAGCCCCACAAGCACTGGCGCTCTGAGCTTCCTAGCCACAGCACAGTGGGGACGTTCCTTCTCAGCACAGCCAGAGCCCAGCTCCGAAATTCAAAACGTCCAGCCACTGCTCCCACACCAAAGGGGCTAGCACTGAAAGCTCTTGCTGGCCAGCACCTGCCCTAGGCAGCCCTTCCACAGCCCCACAAGCACTGGCGCTCTGAGCTTCCTAGCCACAGCACAGTGGGGACGTTCCTTCTCAGCACAGCCACAGCCCAGCTCCCAAGTCGGAAACGTCCAGCCACTGCTCCCACACCAAAGGGGCTAGCACTGAAAGCTCTTGCTGGCCATCACCTTCCCTAGGCAGCCCTTCCACAGCCCCACAAGCACTGGCGCTCTGAGCTTCCTAGCCACAGCACAGTGGGGACGTTCCTTCTCAGCACAGCCACAGCCCAGCTCCGAAATTCAAAACGTCCGGCCACTGCTCCCACACCAAAGGGGCTAGCACTGAAAGCTCTTGCTGGCCATCACCTGCCCTAGGCAGCCCTTCCACAGCCCCACAAGCACTGGCGCTCTGAGCTTCCTAGCCACAGCACAGTGGGGACGTTCCTTCTCAGCACAGCCACAGCCCAGCTCCGAAATTCAAAACGTCCAGCCACTGCTCCCACACCAAAGGGGCTAGCACTGAAAGCTCTTGCTGGCCAGCACCTGCCCTAGGCAGCCCTTCCACAGCCCCACAAGCACTGGCGCTCTGAGCTTCCTAGCCACAGCACAGTGGGGACGTTCCTTCGCAGCACAGCCAGAGCCCAGCTCCGAAATTCAAAACGTCCAGCCACTGCTCCCACACCAAAGGGGCTAGCACTGAAAGCTCTTGCTGGCCAGCACCTGCCCTAGGCAGCCCTTCCACAGCCCCACAAGCACTGGCGCTCTGAGCTTCCTAGCCACAGCACAGTGGGGACGTTCCTTCTCAGCACAGCCAGAGCCCAGCTCCGAAATTCAAAACGTCCAGCCACTGCTCCCACACCAAAGGGGCTAGCACTGAAAGCTCTTGCTGGCCAGCACCTGCCCTAGGCAGCCCTTCCACAGCCCCACAAGCACTGGCGCTCTCAGCTTCCTAGCCACAGCACAGTGGGGACGTTCCTTCTCAGCACAGCCACAGCCCAGCTCCGAAATTCAAAACGTCCAGCCACTGCTCCCACACCAAAGGGGCTAGCACTGAAAGCTCTTGCTGGCCATCACCTGCCCTAGGCAGCCCTTCCACAGCCCCACAAGCACTGGCACTCTGAGCTTCCTAGCCACAGCACAGTGGGGACGTTCCTTCTCAGCACAGCCAGAGCCCAGCTCCGAAATTCAAAACGTCCAGCCACTGCTCCCACACCAAAGGGGCTAGCACTGAAAGCTCTTGCTGGCCATCACCTGCCCTAGGCAGCCCTTCCACAGCCCCACAAGCACTGGCGCTCTCAGCTTCCTAGCCACAGCACAGTGGGGACGTTCCTTCTCAGCACAGCCACAGCCCAGCTCCGAAATTCAAAACGTCCAGCCACTGCTCCCACACCAAAGGGGCTAGCACTGAAAGCTCTTGCTGGCCATCACCTGCCCTAGGCAGCCCTTCCACAGCCCCACAAGCACTGGCGCTCTCAGCTTCCTAGCCACAGCACAGTGGGGACGTTCCTTCTCAGCACAGCCAGAGCCCAGCTCCGAAATTCAAAACGTCCAGCCACTGCTCCCACACCAAAGGGGCTAGCACTGAAAGCTCTTGCTGGCCAGCACCTGCCCTAGGCAGCCCTTCCACAGCCCCACAAGCACTGGCGCTCTGAGCTTCCTAGCCACATCACAGTGGGGACGTTCCTTCTCAGCACAGCCAGAGCCCAGCTCCCAAATTCAAAACGTCCAGCCACTGCTCCCACACCAAAGGGGCTAGCACTGAAAGCTCTTGCTGGCCATCACCTGCCCTAGGCAGCCCTTCCACAGCCCCACAAGCACTGGCGCTCTGAGCTTCCTAGCCACAGCACAGTGGGGACGTTCCTTCTCAGCACAGCCAGAGCCCAGCTCCGAAATTCAAAACGTCCAGCCACTGCTCCCACACCAAAGGGGCTAGCACTGAAAGCTCTTGCTGGCCAGCACCTGCCCTAGGCAGCCCTTCCACAGCCCCACAAGCACCGGGGCTCTGAGCTTCCTAGCCATAGCACAATGGGGACGTTCCTTCTCAGCACAGCCACAGCCCAGCTCCGAAATTCAAAACGTCCGGCCACTGCTCCCACACCAAAGGGGCTAGCACTGAAAGCTCTTGCTGGCCATCACCTGCCCTTGGCAGCCCTTCCACAGCCCCACAAGCACTGGCGCTCTGAGCTTCCTAGCCACAGCACAGTGGGGACGTTCCTTCTCAGCACAGCCACAGCCCAGCTCCGAAATTCAAAACGTCCAGCCACTGCTCCCACACCAAAGGGGCTAGCACTGAAAGCTCTTGCTGGCCATCACCTGCCCTAGGCAGCCCTTCCACAGCCCCACAAGCACTGGCGCTCTGAGCTTCCTAGCCACAGCACAGTGGGGACGTTCCTTCTCAGCACAGCCACAGCCCAGCTCCGAAATTCAAAACGTCCAGCCACTGCTCCCACACCAAAGGGGCTAGCACTGAAAGCTCTTGCTGGCCAGCACCTGCCCTAGGCAGCCCTTCCACAGCCCCACAAGCACTGGCGCTCTGAGCTTCCTAGCCACAGCACAGTGGGGACGTCCCTTCTCAGCACAGCCACAGCCCAGCTCCGAAATTCAAAACGTCCAGCCACTGCTCCCACACCAAAGGGGCTAGCACTGAAAGCTCTTGCTGGCCAGCACCTGCCCTAGGCAGCCCTTCCACAGCCCCACAAGCACTGGCGCTCTGAGCTTCCTAGCCACAGCACAGTGGGGACGTTCCTTCTCAGCACAGCCAGAGCCCAGCTCCGAAATTCAAAACGTCCAGCCACTGCTCCCACACCAAAGGGGCTAGCACTGAAAGCTCTTGCTGGCCAGCACCTGCCCTAGGCAGCCCTTCCACAGCCCCACAAGCACCGGGGCTCTGAGCTTCCTAGCCACAGCACAATGGGGACGTTCCTTCTCAGCACAGCCAGAGCCCAGCTCCGAAATTCAAAACGTCCAGCCACTGCTCCCACAGCAAAGGGGCTAGCACTGAAAGCTCTTGCTGGCCAGCACCTGCCCTAGGCAGCCCTTCCACAGCCCCACAAGCACTGGCGCTCTGAGCTTCCTAGCCACAGCACAGTGGGGACGTTCCTTCTCAGCACAGCCACAGCCCAGCTCCGAAATTCAAAACGTCCAGCCACTGCTCCCACACCAAAGGGGCTAGCACTGAAAGCTCTTGCTGGCCAGCACCTGCCCTAGGCAGCCCTTCCACAGCCCCACAAGCACTGGCGCTCTGAGCTTCCTAGCCACAGCACAGTGGGGACGTTCCTTCTCAGCACAGCCAGAGCCCAGCTCCGAAATTCAAAACGTCCAGCCACTGCTCCCACACCTAAGGGGCTAGCACTGAAAGCTCTTGCTGGCCAGCACCTGCCCTAGGCAGCCCTTCCACAGCCCCACAAGCACTGGCGCTCTGAGCTTCCTAGCCACAGCACAGTGGGGATGTTCCTTCTCAGCACAGCCAGAGCCCAGCTCCGAAATTCAAAACGTCCAGCCACTGCTCCCACACCAAAGGGGCTAGCACTGAAAGCTCTTGCTGGCCAGCACCTGCCCTAGGCAGCCCTTCCACAGCCCCACAAGCACTGGCGCTCTGAGCTTCCTAGCCACAGCACAGTGGGGACGTTCCTTCTCAGCACAGCCAGAGTCCAGCTCCAAAATTCAAAACGTCCAGCCACTGCTCCCACACCAAAGGGGCTAGCACTGAAAGCTCTTGCTGGCCAGCACCTGCCCTAGGCAGCCCTTCCACAGCCCCACAAGCACTGGCGCTCTGAGCTTCCTAGCCACAGCACAGTGGGGACGTTCCTTCTCAGCACAGCCAGAGCCCAGCTCCGAAATTCAAAACGTCCAGCCACTGCTCCCACACCAAAGGGGCTAGCACTGAAAGCTCTTGCTGGCCAGCACCTGCCCTAGGCAGCCCTTCCACAGCCCCACAAGCACCGGGGCTCTGAGCTTCCTAGCCATAGCACAATGGGGACGTTCCTTCTCAGCACAGCCACAGCCCAGCTCCGAAATTCAAAACGTCCGGCCACTGCTCCCACACCAAAGGGGCTAGCACTGAAAGCTCTTGCTGGCCATCACCTGCCCTTGGCAGCCCTTCCACAGCCCCACAAGCACTGGCGCTCTGAGCTTCCTAGCCACAGCACAGTGGGGACGTTCCTTCTCGGCACAGCCACAGCCCAGCTCCGAAATTCAAAACGTCCAGCCACTGCTCCCACACCAAAGGGGCTAGCACTGAAAGCTCTTGCTGGCCATCACCTGCCCTAGGCAGCCCTTCCACAGCCCCACAAGCACTGGCGCTCTGAGCTTCCTAGCCACAGCACAGTGGGGACGTTCCTTCTCAGCACAGCCACAGCCCAGCTCCGAAATTCAAAACGTCCAGCCACTGCTCCCACACCAAAGGGGCTAGCACTGAAAGCTCTTGCTGGCCAGCACCTGCCCTAGGCAGCCCTTCCACAGCCCCACAAGCACTGGCGCTCTGAGCTTCCTAGCCACAGCACAGTGGGGACGTTCCTTCTCAGCACAGCCACAGCCCAGCTCCCAAATTCAAAACGTCCAGCCACTGCTCCCACACCAAAGGGGCTAGCACTGAAAGCTCTTGCTGGCCAGCACCTGCCCTAGGCAGCCCTTCCACAGCCCCACAAGCACTGGCGCTCTGAGCTTCCTAGTCACAGCACAGTGGGGACGTTCCTTCTCAGCACAGCCACAGCCCAGCTCCGAAATTCGAAACGTCCAGCCACTGCTCCCACACCAAAGGGGCTAGCACTGAAAGCTCTTGCTGGCCAGCACCTGCCCTAGGCAGCCCTTCCACAGCCCCACAAGCACCGGGGCTCTGAGCTTCCTAGCCACAGCACAGTGGGGACGTTCCTTCTCAGCACAGCCAGAGCCCAGCTCCGAAATTCAAAACGTCCAGCCACTGCTCCCACACCTAAGGGGCTAGCACTGAAAGCTCTTGCTGGCCAGCACCTGCCCTAGGCAGCCCTTCCACAGCCCCACAAGCACTGGCGCTCTGAGCTTCCTAGCCACAGCACAGTGGGGACGTTCCTTCTCAGCACAGCCAGAGCCCAGCTCCGAAATTCAAAACGTCCAGCCACTGCTCCCACACCAAAGGGGCTAGCACTGAAAGCTCTTGCTGGCCAGCACCTTCCCTAGGCAGCCCTTCCACAGCCCCACAAGCACTGGCGCTCTGAGCTTCCTAGCCACAGCACAGTGGGGACGTTCCTTCTCAGCACAGCCAGAGCCCAGCTCCGAAATTCAAAACGTCCAGCCACTGCTCCCACACCAAAGGGGCTAGCACTGAAAGCTCTTGCTGGCCAGCACCTGCCCTAGGCAGCCCTTCCACAGCCCCACAAGCACTGGCGCTCTGAGCTTCCTAGCCACAGCACAGTGGGGACGTTCCTTCTCAGCACAGCCAGAGCCCAGCTCCGAAATTCAAAACGTCCAGCCACTGCTCCCACACCAAAGGGGCTAGCACTGAAAGCTCTTGCTGGCCATCACCTGCCCTAGGCAGCCCTTCCACAGCCCCACAAGCACTGGCGCTCTGAGCTTCCTAGCCACAGCACAGTGGGGACGTTCCTTCGCAGCACAGCCAGAGCCCAGCTCCGAAATTCAAAACGTCCAGCCACTGCACCCACACCAAAGGGGCTAGCACTGAAAGCTCTTGCTGGCCAGCACCTGCCCTAGGCAGCCCTTCCACAGCCCCACAAGCACCGGGGCTCTGAGCTTCCTAGCCACAGCACAGTGGGGACGTTCCTTCTCAGCACAGCCACAGCCCAGCTCCCAAGTTGGAAACCTCCAGCCACTGCTCCCACACCAAAGGGGCTAGCACTGAAAGCTCTTGCTGGCCAGCACCTGCCCTAGGCAGCCCTTCCACAGCCCCACAAGCACTGGCGCTCTGAGCTTCCTAGCCACAGCACAGTGGGGACGTTCCTTCTCAGCACAGCCACAGCCCAGCTCCCAAATTCAAAACGTCCAGCCACTGCTCCCACACCAAAGGGGCTAGCACTGAAAGCTCTTGCTGGCCAGCACCTGCCCTAGGCAGCCCTTCCACAGCCCCACAAGCACTGGCGCTCTGAGCTTCCTAGCCACAGCACAGTGGGGACGTTCCTTCTCAGCACAGCCACAGCCCAGCTCCGAAATTCAAAACGTCCAGCCACTGCACCCACACCAAAGGGGCTAGCACTGAAAGCTCTTGCTGGCCAGCACCTGCCCTAGGCAGCCCTTCCACAGCCCCACAAGCACCGGGGCTCTGAGCTTCCTAGCCACAGCACAGTGGGGACGTTCCTTCTCAGCACAGCCACAGCCCAGCTCCCAAGTTGGAAACCTCCAGCCACTGCTCCCACACCAAAGGGGCTAGCACTGAAAGCTCTTGCTGGCCATCACCTGCCCTAGGCAGCCCTTCCACAGCCCCACAAGCACTGGCGCTCTGAGCTTCCTAGCCACAGCACAGTGGGGACGTTCCTTCTCAGCACAGCCAGAGCCCAGCTCCGAAATTCAAAACGTCCAGCCACTGCTCCCACACCAAAGGGGCTAGCACTGAAAGCTCTTGCTGGACATCACCTTCCCTAGGCAGCCCTTCCACAGCCCCACAAGCACTGGCGCTCTGAGCTTCCTAGCCACAGCATAGTGAGGACGTTCCTTCGCAGCGCAGCCAGAGCCCAGCTCCGAAATTCAAAACGTCCAGCCACTGCTCCCACACCAAAGGGGCTAGCACTGAAAGCTCTTGCTGGCCAGCACCTGCCCTAGGCAGCCCTTCCACAGCCCCACAAGCACTGGCGCTCTGAGCTTCCTAGTCACAGCACAGTGGGGACGTTCCTTCTCAGCACAGCCACAGCCCAGCTCCGAAATTCAAAACGTCCAGCCACTGCTCCCACACCAAAGGGGCTAGCACTGAAAGCTCTTGCTGGCCAGCACCTGCCCTAGGCAGCCCTTCCACAGCCCCACAAGCACTGGCGCTCTGAGCTTCCTAGCCACAGCACAGTGGGGACGTTCCTTCTCAGCACAGCCACAGCCCAGCTCCGAAATTCAAAACGTCCAGCCACTGCTCCCACACCTAAGGGGCTAGCACTGAAAGCTCTTGCTGGCCAGCACCTGCCCTAGGCAGCCCTTCCACAGCCCCACAAGCACTGGCGCTCTGAGCTTCCTAGCCACAGCACAGTGGGGACGTTCCTTCTCAGCACAGCCAGAGCCCAGCTCCCAAATTCAAAACGTCCAGCCACTGCTCCCACACCAAAGGGGCTAGCACTGAAAGCTCTTGCTGGCCATCACCTGCCCTAGGCAGCCCTTCCACAGCCCCACAAGCACTGGCGCTCTGAGCTTCCTAGCCACAGCACAGTGGGGACGTTCCTTCTCAGCACAGCCAGAGCCCAGCTCCGAAATTCAAAACGTCCAGCCACTGCTCCCACACCAAAGGGGCTAGCACTGAAAGCTCTTGCTGGCCAGCACCTGCCCTAGGCAGCCCTTCCACAGCCCCACAAGCACCGGGGCTCTGAGCTTCCTAGCCACAGCACAGTGGGGACGTTCCTTCTCAGCACAGCCACAGCCCAGCTCCCAAGTTGGAAACCTCCAGCCACTGCTCCCACACCAAAGGGGCTAGCACTGAAAGCTCTTGCTGGCCATCACCTTCCCTAGGCAGCCCTTCCACAGCCCCACAAGCACTGGCGCTCTGAGCTTCCTAGCCACAGCACAGTGGGGACGTTCCTTCTCAGCACAGCCAGAGCCCAGCTCCGAAATTCAAAACGTCCAGCCACTGCTCCCACACCAAAGGGGCTAGCACTGAAAGCTCTTGCTGGCCATCACCTGCCCTAGGCAGCCCTTCCACAGCCCCACAAGCACTGGCGCTCTGAGCTTCCTAGCCACAGCACAGTGGGGACGTTCCTTCTCAGCACAGCCAGAGCCCAGCTCCGAAATTCAAAACGTCCAGCCACTGCACCCACACCAAAGGGGCTAGCACTGAAAGCTCTTGCTGGCCAGCACCTGCCCTAGGCAGCCCTTCCACAGCCCCACAAGCACCGGGGCTCTGAGCTTCCTAGCCACAGCACAGTGGGGACGTTCCTTCTCAGCTCAGCCACAGCCCAGCTCCCAAGTTGGAAACCTCCAGCCACTGCTCCCACACCAAAGGGGCTAGCACTGAAAGCTCTTGCTGGCCAGCACCTGCCCTAGGCAGCCCTTCCACAGCCCCACAAGCACTGGCGCTCTCAGCTTCCTAGCCACAGCACAGTGGGGACGTTCCTTCTCAGCACAGCCACAGCCCAGCTCCGAAATTCAAAACGTCCAGCCACTGCTCCCACACCAAAGGGGCTAGCACTGAAAGCTCTTGCTGGCCAGCACCTGCCCTAGGCAGCCCTTCCACAGCCCCACAAGCACTGGCGCTCTGAGCTTCCTAGCCACAGCACAGTGGGGACGTTCCTTCTCAGCACAGCCAGAGCCCAGCTCCGAAATTCAAAACGTCCAGCCACTGCACCCACACCAAAGGGGCTAGCACTGAAAGCTCTTGCTGGCCAGCACCTGCCCTAGGCAGCCCTTCCATAGCCCCACAAGCACCGGGGCTCTGAGCTTCCTAGCCACAGCACAGTGGGGACGTTCCTTCTCAGCACAGCCAGAGCCCAGCTCCGAAATTCAAAACGTCCAGCCACTGCTCCCACACCAAAGGGGCTAGCACTGAAAGCTCTTGCTGGCCAGCACCTGCCCTAGGCAGCCCTTCCACAGCCCCACAAGCACTGGCGCTCTGAGCTTCCTAGCCACAGCACAGTGGGGACGTTCCTTCTCAGCACAGCCACAGCCCAGCTCCGAAATTCAAAACGTCCAGCCACTGCTCCCACACCAAAGGGGCTAGCACTGAAAGCTCTTGCTGGACATCACCTTCCCTAGGCAGCCCTTCCACAGCCCCACAAGCACTGGCGCTCTGAGCTTCCTAGCCACAGCATAGTGAGGACGTTCCTTCGCAGCGCAGCCAGAGCCCAGCTCCGAAATTCAAAACGTCCAGCCACTGCTCCCACACCAAAGGGGCTAGCACTGAAAGCTCTTGCTGGCCAGCACCTGCCCTAGGCAGCCCTTCCACAGCCCCACAAGCACTGGCGCTCTGAGCTTCCTAGCCACAGCACAGTGGGGACGTTCCTTCTCAGCACAGCCAGAGCCCAGCTCCGAAATTCAAAATGTCCAGCCACTGCTCCCACACCAAAGGGGCTAGCACTGAAAGCTCTTGCTGGCCAGCACCTGCCCTAGGCAGCCCTTCCACAGCCCCACAAGCACTGGCGCTCTGAGCTTCCTAGTCACAGCACAGTGGGGACGTTCCTTCTCAGCACAGCCAGAGCCCAGCTCCGAAATTCAAAACGTCCAGCCACTGCTCCCACACCAAAGGGGCTAGCACTGAAAGCTCTTGCTGGCCAGCACCTTCCCTAGGCAGCCCTTCCACAGCCCCACAAGCACTGGCGCTCTGAGCTTCCTAGCCACAGCACAGTGGGGACGTTCCTTCTCAGCACAGCCACAGCCCAGCTCCGAAATTCAAAACGTCCAGCCACTGCTCCCACACCTAAGGGGCTAGCACTGAAAGCTCTTGCTGGCCAGCACCTGCCCTAGGCAGCCCTTCCACAGCCCCACAAGCACTGGCGCTCTGAGCTTCCTAGCCACAGCACAGTGGGGACGTTCCTTCTCAGCACAGCCAGAGCCCAGCTCCGAAATTCGAAACGTCCAGCCACTGCTCCCACACCAAAGGGGCTAGCACTGAAAGCTCTTGCTGGCCAGCACCTGCCCTAGGCAGCCCTTCCACAGCCCCACAAGCACTGGCGCTCTGAGCTTCCTAGCCACAGCACAGTGGGGACGTTCCTTCTCAGCACAGCCAGAGTCCAGCTCCAAAATTCAAAACGTCCAGCCACTGCTCCCAAACCAAAGGGGCTAGCACTGAAAGCTCTTGCTGGCCAGCACCTGCCCTAGGCAGCCCTTCCACAGCCCCACAAGCACTGGCGCTCTGAGCTTCCTAGCCACAGCACAGTGGGGACGTTCCTTCTCAGCACAGCCAGAGCCCAGCTCCGAAATTCAAAACGTCCAGCCACTGCTCCCACACCAAAGGGGCTAGCACTGAAAGCTCTTGCTGGCCAGCACCTGCCCTAGGCAGCCCTTCCACAGCCCCACAAGCACTGGGGCTCTGAGCTTCCTAGCCACAGCACAGTGGGGACGTTCCTTCTCAGCACAGCCAGAGCCCAGCTCCGAAATTTGAAACGTCCAGCCACTGCTCCCACACCAAAGGGGCTAGCACTGAAAGCTCTTGCTGGCCAGCACCTGCCCTAGGCAGCCCTTCCACAGCCCCACAAGCACTGGCGCTCTGAGCTTCCTAGCCACAGCACAGTGGGGACGTTCCTTCTCAGCACAGCCACAGCCCAGCTCCGAAATTCAAAACGTCCAGCCACTGCTCCCACACCAAAGGGGCTAGCACTGAAAGCTCTTGCTGGCCAGCACCTGCCCTAGGCAGCCCTTCCACAGCCCCACAAGCACTGGCGCTCTGAGCTTCCTAGCCACAGCACAGTGGGGACGTTCCTTCTCAGCACAGCCACAGCCCAGCTCCCAAATTCAAAACGTCCAGCCACTGCTCCCACACCAAAGGGGCTAGCACTGAAAGCTCTTGCTGGCCAGCACCTGCCCTAGGCAGCCCTTCCACAGCCCCACAAGCACTGGCGCTCTGAGCTTCCTAGTCACAGCACAGTGGGGACGTTCCTTCTCAGCACAGCCACAGCCCAGCTCCGAAATTCAAAACGTCCAGCCACTGCTCCCACACCAAAGGGGCTAGCACTGAAAGCTCTTGCTGGCCAGCACCTGCCCTAGGCAGCCCTTCCACAGCCCCACAAGCACTGGCGCTCTGAGCTTCCTAGCCACAGCACAGTGGGGACGTTCCTTCTCAGCACAGCCAGAGTCCAGCTCCAAAATTCAAAACGTCCAGCCACTGCTCCCACACCAAAGGGGCTAGCACTGAAAGCTCTTGCTGGCCAGCACCTGCCCTAGGCAGCCCTTCCACAGCCCCACAAGCACTGGCGCTCTGAGCTTCCTAGCCACAGCACAGTGGGGACGTTCCTTCTCAGCACAGCCAGAGCCCAGCTCCGAAATTCAAAACGTCCAGCCACTGCTCCCACACCAAAGGGGCTAGCACTGAAAGCTCTTGCTGGCCAGCACCTGCCCTAGGCAGCCCTTCCACAGCCCCACAAGCACTGGCGCTCTGAGCTTCCTAGCCACAGCACAGTGGGGACGTTCCTTCTCAGCACAGCCACAGCCCAGCTCCGAAATTCAAAACGTCCAGCCACTGCTCCCACACCTAAGGGGCTAGCACTGAAAGCTCTTGCTGGCCAGCACCTGCCCTAGGCAGCCCTTCCACAGCCCCACAAGCACTGGCGCTCTGAGCTTCCTAGCCACAGCACAGTGGGGACGTTCCTTCTCAGCACAGCCAGAGCCCAGCTCCCAAATTCAAAACGTCCAGCCACTGCTCCCACACCAAAGGGGCTAGCACTGAAAGCTCTTGCTGGCCATCACCTGCCCTAGGCAGCCCTTCCACAGCCCCACAAGCACTGGCGCTCTGAGCTTCCTAGCCACAGCACAGTGGGGACGTTCCTTCTCAGCACAGCCAGAGCCCAGCTCCGAAATTCAAAACGTCCAGCCACTGCTCCCACACCAAAGGGGCTAGCACTGAAAGCTCTTGCTGGCCAGCACCTGCCCTAGGCAGCCCTTCCACAGCCCCACAAGCACCGGGGCTCTGAGCTTCCTAGCCACAGCACAGTGGGGACGTTCCTTCTCAGCACAGCCACAGCCCAGCTCCCAAGTTGGAAACCTCCAGCCACTGCTCCCACACCAAAGGGGCTAGCACTGAAAGCTCTTGCTGGCCATCACCTTCCCTAGGCAGCCCTTCCACAGCCCCACAAGCACTGGCGCTCTGAGCTTCCTAGCCACAGCACAGTGGGGACGTTCCTTCTCAGCACAGCCAGAGCCCAGCTCCGAAATTCAAAACGTCCAGCCACTGCTCCCACACCAAAGGGGCTAGCACTGAAAGCTCTTGCTGGCCATCACCTGCCCTAGGCAGCCCTTCCACAGCCCCACAAGCACTGGCGCTCTGAGCTTCCTAGCCACAGCACAGTGGGGACGTTCCTTCTCAGCACAGCCAGAGCCCAGCTCCGAAATTCAAAACGTCCAGCCACTGCACCCACACCAAAGGGGCTAGCACTGAAAGCTCTTGCTGGCCAGCACCTGCCCTAGGCAGCCCTTCCACAGCCCCACAAGCACCGGGGCTCTGAGCTTCCTAGCCACAGCACAGTGGGGACGTTCCTTCTCAGCTCAGCCACAGCCCAGCTCCCAAGTTGGAAACCTCCAGCCACTGCTCCCACACCAAAGGGGCTAGCACTGAAAGCTCTTGCTGGCCAGCACCTGCCCTAGGCAGCCCTTCCACAGCCCCACAAGCACTGGCGCTCTCAGCTTCCTAGCCACAGCACAGTGGGGACGTTCCTTCTCAGCACAGCCACAGCCCAGCTCCGAAATTCAAAACGTCCAGCCACTGCTCCCACACCAAAGGGGCTAGCACTGAAAGCTCTTGCTGGCCAGCACCTGCCCTAGGCAGCCCTTCCACAGCCCCACAAGCACTGGCGCTCTGAGCTTCCTAGCCACAGCACAGTGGGGACGTTCCTTCTCAGCACAGCCAGAGCCCAGCTCCGAAATTCAAAACGTCCAGCCACTGCACCCACACCAAAGGGGCTAGCACTGAAAGCTCTTGCTGGCCAGCACCTGCCCTAGGCAGCCCTTCCATAGCCCCACAAGCACCGGGGCTCTGAGCTTCCTAGCCACAGCACAGTGGGGACGTTCCTTCTCAGCACAGCCAGAGCCCAGCTCCGAAATTCAAAACGTCCAGCCACTGCTCCCACACCAAAGGGGCTAGCACTGAAAGCTCTTGCTGGCCAGCACCTGCCCTAGGCAGCCCTTCCACAGCCCCACAAGCACTGGCGCTCTGAGCTTCCTAGCCACAGCACAGTGGGGACGTTCCTTCTCAGCACAGCCACAGCCCAGCTCCGAAATTCAAAACGTCCAGCCACTGCTCCCACACCAAAGGGGCTAGCACTGAAAGCTCTTGCTGGACATCACCTTCCCTAGGCAGCCCTTCCACAGCCCCACAAGCACTGGCGCTCTGAGCTTCCTAGCCACAGCATAGTGAGGACGTTCCTTCGCAGCGCAGCCAGAGCCCAGCTCCGAAATTCAAAACGTCCAGCCACTGCTCCCACACCAAAGGGGCTAGCACTGAAAGCTCTTGCTGGCCAGCACCTGCCCTAGGCAGCCCTTCCACAGCCCCACAAGCACTGGCGCTCTGAGCTTCCTAGCCACAGCACAGTGGGGACGTTCCTTCTCAGCACAGCCAGAGCCCAGCTCCGAAATTCAAAATGTCCAGCCACTGCTCCCACACCAAAGGGGCTAGCACTGAAAGCTCTTGCTGGCCAGCACCTGCCCTAGGCAGCCCTTCCACAGCCCCACAAGCACTGGCGCTCTGAGCTTCCTAGTCACAGCACAGTGGGGACGTTCCTTCTCAGCACAGCCAGAGCCCAGCTCCGAAATTCAAAACGTCCAGCCACTGCTCCCACACCAAAGGGGCTAGCACTGAAAGCTCTTGCTGGCCAGCACCTTCCCTAGGCAGCCCTTCCACAGCCCCACAAGCACTGGCGCTCTGAGCTTCCTAGCCACAGCACAGTGGGGACGTTCCTTCTCAGCACAGCCACAGCCCAGCTCCGAAATTCAAAACGTCCAGCCACTGCTCCCACACCTAAGGGGCTAGCACTGAAAGCTCTTGCTGGCCAGCACCTGCCCTAGGCAGCCCTTCCACAGCCCCACAAGCACTGGCGCTCTGAGCTTCCTAGCCACAGCACAGTGGGGACGTTCCTTCTCAGCACAGCCAGAGCCCAGCTCCGAAATTCGAAACGTCCAGCCACTGCTCCCACACCAAAGGGGCTA
The DNA here is from genome assembly GCF_965638725.1 of Aptenodytes patagonicus. NCBI lineage: Eukaryota > Metazoa > Chordata > Aves > Sphenisciformes > Spheniscidae > Aptenodytes > Aptenodytes patagonicus. The sequence goes on from NW_027472006.1 coordinate 662,978, forward strand.
GCACTGAAAGCTCTTGCTGGCCAGCACCTGCCCTAGGCAGCCCTTCCACAGCCCCACAAGCACTGGCGCTCTGAGCTTCCTAGCCACAGCACAGTGGGGACGTTCCTTCTCAGCACAGCCAGAGTCCAGCTCCAAAATTCAAAACGTCCAGCCACTGCTCCCAAACCAAAGGGGCTAGCACTGAAAGCTCTTGCTGGCCAGCACCTGCCCTAGGCAGCCCTTCCACAGCCCCACAAGCACTGGCGCTCTGAGCTTCCTAGCCACAGCACAGTGGGGACGTTCCTTCTCAGCACAGCCAGAGCCCAGCTCCGAAATTCAAAACGTCCAGCCACTGCTCCCACACCAAAGGGGCTAGCACTGAAAGCTCTTGCTGGCCAGCACCTGCCCTAGGCAGCCCTTCCACAGCCCCACAAGCACTGGGGCTCTGAGCTTCCTAGCCACAGCACAGTGGGGACGTTCCTTCTCAGCACAGCCAGAGCCCAGCTCCGAAATTTGAAACGTCCAGCCACTGCTCCCACACCAAAGGGGCTAGCACTGAAAGCTCTTGCTGGCCAGCACCTGCCCTAGGCAGCCCTTCCACAGCCCCACAAGCACTGGCGCTCTGAGCTTCCTAGCCACAGCACAGTGGGGACGTTCCTTCTCAGCACAGCCACAGCCCAGCTCCGAAATTCAAAACGTCCAGCCACTGCTCCCACACCAAAGGGGCTAGCACTGAAAGCTCTTGCTGGCCAGCACCTGCCCTAGGCAGCCCTTCCACAGCCCCACAAGCACTGGCGCTCTGAGCTTCCTAGCCACAGCACAGTGGGGACGTTCCTTCTCAGCACAGCCACAGCCCAGCTCCCAAATTCAAAACGTCCAGCCACTGCTCCCACACCAAAGGGGCTAGCACTGAAAGCTCTTGCTGGCCAGCACCTGCCCTAGGCAGCCCTTCCACAGCCCCACAAGCACTGGCGCTCTGAGCTTCCTAGTCACAGCACAGTGGGGACGTTCCTTCTCAGCACAGCCACAGCCCAGCTCCGAAATTCAAAACGTCCAGCCACTGCTCCCACACCAAAGGGGCTAGCACTGAAAGCTCTTGCTGGCCAGCACCTGCCCTAGGCAGCCCTTCCACAGCCCCACAAGCACTGGCGCTCTGAGCTTCCTAGCCACAGCACAGTGGGGACGTTCCTTCTCAGCACAGCCAGAGTCCAGCTCCAAAATTCAAAACGTCCAGCCACTGCTCCCACACCAAAGGGGCTAGCACTGAAAGCTCTTGCTGGCCAGCACCTGCCCTAGGCAGCCCTTCCACAGCCCCACAAGCACTGGCGCTCTGAGCTTCCTAGCCACAGCACAGTGGGGACGTTCCTTCTCAGCACAGCCAGAGCCCAGCTCCGAAATTCAAAACGTCCAGCCACTGCTCCCACACCAAAGGGGCTAGCACTGAAAGCTCTTGCTGGCCAGCACCTGACCTAGGCAGCCCTTCCACAGCCCCACAAGCACCGGGGCTCTGAGCTTCCTAGCCACAGCACAGTGGGGACGTTCCTTCTCAGCACAGCCACAGCCCAGCTCCCAAGTTGGAAACCTCCAGCCACTGCTCCCACACCAAAGGGGCTAGCACTGAAAGCTCTTGCTGGCCAGCACCTGCCCTAGGCAGCCCTTCCACAGCCCCACAAGCACTGGTGCTCTGAGCTTCCTAGCCACAGCACAGTGGGGACGTTCCTTCTCAGCACAGCCAGAGCCCAGCTCCGAAATTCAAAACGTCCAGCCACTGCTCCCACACCAAAGGGGCTAGCACTGAAAGCTCTTGCTGGCCATCACCTGCCCTAGGCAGCCCTTCCACAGCCCCACAAGCACTGGCGCTCTGAGCTTCCTAGCCACAGCACAGTGGGGACGTTCCTTCTCAGCACAGCCACAGCCCAGCTCCGAAATTCAAAACGTCCATCCACTGCACCCACACCAAAGGGGCTAGCACTGAAAGCTCTTGCTGGCCATCACCTGCCCTAGGCAGCCCTTCCACAGCCCCACAAGCACCGGGGCTCTGAGCTTCCTAGCCACAGCACAGTGGGGACGTTCCTTCTCAGCACAGCCACAGCCCAGCTCCGAAATTCAAAACGTCCGGCCACTGCTCCCACACCAAAGGGGCTAGCACTGAAAGCTCTTGCTGGCCAGCACCTGCCCTAGGCAGCCCTTCCACAGCCCCACAAGCACTGGCGCTCTGAGCTTCCTAGCCACAGCACAGTGGGGACGTTCCTTCTCAGCACAGCCAGAGCCCAGCTCCGAAATTCAAAACGTCCAGCCACTGCTCCCACACGAAAGGGGCTAGCACTGAAAGCTCTTGCTGGCCATCACCTGCCCTAGGCAGCCCTTCCACAGCCCCACAAGCACTGGCGCTCTGAGCTTCCTAGCCACAGCACAGTGGGGACGTTCCTTCTCAGCACAGCCACAGCCCAGCTCCCAAATTCAAAACGTCCAGCCACTGCACCCACACCAAAGGGGCTAGCACTGAAAGCTCTTGCTGGCCAGCACCTGCCCTAGGCAGCCCTTCCACAGCCCCACAAGCACCGGGGCTCTGAGCTTCCTAGCCACAGCACAGTGGGGACGTTCCTTCTCAGCACAGCCACAGCCCAGCTCCCAAGTTGGAAACCTCCAGCCACTGCTCCCACACCAAAGGGGCTAGCACTGAAAGCTCTTGCTGGCCAGCACCTGCCCTAGGCAGCCCTTCCACAGCCCCACAAGCACTGGCGCTCTGAGCTTCCTAGCCACAGCACAGTGGGGACGTTCCTTCTCAGCACAGCCATAGCCCAGCTCCAAAAATTCAAAACGTCCAGCCACTGCTCCCACACCAAAGGGGCTAGCACTGAAAGCTCTTGCTGGACATCACCTTCCCTAGGCAGCCCTTCCACAGCCCCACTAGCACTGGCGCTCTGAGCTTCCTAGCCACAGCACAGTGGGGACGTTCCTTCTCAGCACAGCCACAGCCCAGCTCCCAAGTTGGAAACCTCCAGCCACTGCTCCCACACCAAAGGGGCTAGCACTGAAAGCTCTTGCTGGCCAGCACCTGCCCTAGGCAGCCCTTCCACAGCCCCACAAGCACTGGCGCTCTGAGCTTCCTAGCCACAGCACAGTGGGGACGTTCCTTCTCAGCACAGCCAGAGCCCAGCTCCGAAATTCAAAACGTCCAGCCACTGCTCCCACACCAAAGGGGCTAGCACTGAAAGCTCTTGCTGGCCAGCACCTGCCCTAGGCAGCCCTTCCACAGCCCCACAAGCACTGGCGCTCTGAGCTTCCTAGCCACAGCACAGTGGGGACGTTCCTTCTCAGCACAGCCAGAGCCCAGCTCCCAAATTCAAAACGTCCAGCCACTGCTCCCACACCAAAGGGGCTAGCACTGAAAGCTCTTGCTGGCCAGCACCTGCCCTAGGCAGCCCTTCCACAGCCCCACAAGCACTGGCGCTCTGAGCTTCCTAGTCACAGCACAGTGGGGACGTTCCTTCTCAGCACAGCCACAGCCCAGCTCCGAAATTCAAAACGTCCAGCCACTGCTCCCACACCAAAGGGGCTAGCACTGAAAGCTCTGGCTGGCCAGCACCTGCCCTAGGCAGCCCTTCCACAGCCCCACAAGCACTGGCGCTCTGAGCTTCCTAGCCACAGCACAGTGGGGACGTTCCTTCTCAGCACAGCCACAGCCCAGCTCCGAAATTCAAAACGTCCAGCCACTGCTCCCACACCAAAGGGGCTAGCACTGAAAGCTCTTGCTGGCCAGCACCTGCCCTAGGCAGCCCTTCCACAGCCCCACAAGCACTGGCGCTCTGAGCTTCCTAGTCACAGCACAGTGGGGACGTTCCTTCTCAGCACAGCCACAGCCCAGCTCCGAAATTCAAAACGTCCAGCCACTGCTCCCACACCAAAGGGGCTAGCACTGAAAGCTCTGGCTGGCCAGCACCTGCCCTAGGCAGCCCTTCCACAGCCCCACAAGCACTGGCGCTCTGAGCTTCCTAGCCACAGCACAGTGGGGACGTTCCTTCTCAGCACAGCCACAGCCCAGCTCCCAAATTCAAAACGTCCAGCCACTGCTCCCACACCAAAGGGGCTAGCACTGAAAGCTCTTGCTGGACATCACCTTCCCTAGGCAGCCCTTCCACAGCCCCACAAGCACTGGCGCTCTGAGCTTCCTAGCCACAGCATAGTGGGGACGTTCCTTCGCAGCACAGCCAGAGCCCAGCTCCGAAATTCAAAACGTCCAGCCACTGCTCCCACACCAAAGGGGCTAGCACTGAAAGCTCTTGCTGGCCATCACCTGCCCTAGGCAGCCCTTCCACAGCCCCACAAGCACTGGCGCTCTGAGCTTCCTAGCCACAGCACAGTGGGGACGTTCCTTCTCAGCACAGCCACAGCCCAGCTCCGAAATTCAAAACGTCCAGCCACTGCTCCCACACCAAAGGGGCTAGCACTGAAAGCTCTTGCTGGCCATCACCTGCCCTAGGCAGCCCTTCCACAGCCCCACAAGCACTGGCGCTCTGAGCTTCCTAGCCACAGCACAGTGGGGACGTTCCTTCTCAGCACAGCCAGAGCCCAGCTCCGAAATTCAAAACGTCCAGCCACTGCTCCCACACCAAAGGGGCTAGCACTGAAAGCTCTTGCTGGCCAGCACCTTCCCTAGGCAGCCCTTCCACAGCCCCACAAGCACTGGCGCTCTGAGCTTCCTAGCCACAGCACAGTGGGGACGTTCCTTCTCAGCACAGCCACAGCCCAGCTCCCAAATTCAAAACGTCCAGCCACTGCTCCCACACCAAAGGGGCTAGCACTGAAAGCTCTTGCTGGCCAGCACCTGCCCTAGGCAGCCCTTCCACAGCCCCACAAGCACTGGCGCTCTGAGCTTCCTAGCCACAGCACAGTGGGGACGTTCCTTCTCAGCACAGCCACAGCCCAGCTCCCAAATTCAAAACGTCCAGCCACTGCTCCCACACCAAAGGGGCTAGCACTGAAAGCTCTTGCTGGCCAGCACCTGCCCTAGGCAGCCCTTCCACAGCCCCACAAGCACTGGCGCTCTGAGCTTCCTAGTCACAGCACAGTGGGGACGTTCCTTCTCAGCACAGCCACAGCCCAGCTCCCAAATTCAAAACGTCCAGCCACTGCTCCCACACCAAAGGGGCTAGCACTGAAAGCTCTTGCTGGCCAGCACCTGCCCTAGGCAGCCCTTCCACAGCCCCACAAGCACTGGCGCTCTGAGCTTCCTAGCCACAGCACAGTGGGGACGTTCCTTCTCAGCACAGCCACAGCCCAGCTCCGAAATTCAAAACGTCCAGCCACTGCTCCCACACCAAAGGGGCTAGCACTGAAAGCTCTTGCTGGACATCACCTTCCCTAGGCAGCCCTTCCACAGCCCCACAAGCACTGGCGCTCTGAGCTTCCTAGCCACAGCATAGTGGGGACGTTCCTTCGCAGCACAGCCAGAGCCCAGCTCCGAAATTCAAAACGTCCAGCCACTGCTCCCACACCAAAGGGGCTAGCACTGAAAGCTCTTGCTGGCCATCACCTGCCCTAGGCAGCCCTTCCACAGCCCCACAAGCACTGGCGCTCTGAGCTTCCTAGCCACAGCACAGTGGGGACGTTCCTTCTCAGCACAGCCACAGCCCAGCTCCCAAGTTGGAAACCTCCAGCCACTGCTCCCACACCAAAGGGGCTAGCACTGAAAGCTCTTGCTGGCCATCACCTGCCCTAGGCAGCCCTTCCACAGCCCCACAAGCACTGGCGCTCTGAGCTTCCTAGCCACAGCACAGTGGGGACGTTCCTTCTCAGCACAGCCAGAGCCCAGCTCCGAAATTCAAAACGTCCAGCCACTGCTCCCACACCAAAGGGGCTAGCACTGAAAGCTCTTGCTGGCCATCACCTGCCCTAGGCAGCCCTTCCACAGCCCCACAAGCACTGGCGCTCTGAGCTTCCTAGTCACAGCACAGTGGGGACGTTCCTTCTCAGCACAGCCACAGCCCAGCTCCGAAATTCAAAACGTCCAGCCACTGCTCCCACACCAAAGGGGCTAGCACTGAAAGCTCTTGCTGGCCAGCACCTGCCCTAGGCAGCCCTTCCACAGCCCCACAAGCACTGGCGCTCTGAGCTTCCTAGCCACAGCACAGTGGGGACGTTCCTTCTCAGCACAGCCACAGCCCAGCTCCCAAGTTGGAAACCTCCAGCCACTGCTCCCACACCAAAGGGGCTAGCACTGAAAGCTCTTGCTGGCCAGCACCTGCCCTAGGCAGCCCTTCCACAGCCCCACAAGCACTGGCGCTCTGAGCTTCCTAGCCACAGCACAGTGGGGACGTTCCTTCTCAGCACAGCCAGAGCCCAGCTCCGAAATTCAAAACGTCCAGCCACTGCTCCCACACCAAAGGGGCTAGCACTGAAAGCTCTTGCTGGCCATCACCTGCCCTAGGCAGCCCTTCCACAGCCCCACAAGCACTGGCGCTCTGAGCTTCCTAGCCACAGCACAGTGGGGACGTTCCTTCTCAGCACAGCCAGAGTCCAGCTCCAAAATTCAAAACGTCCAGCCACTGCTCCCACACCAAAGGGGCTAGCACTGAAAGCTCTTGCTGGCCAGCACCTGCCCTAGGCAGCCCTTCCACAGCCCCACAAGCACTGGCGCTCTGAGCTTCCTAGCCACAGCACAGTGGGGACGTTCCTTCTCAGCACAGCCAGAGCCCAGCTCCGAAATTCAAAACGTCCAGCCACTGCTCCCACACCAAAGGGGCTAGCACTGAAAGCTCTTGCTGGCCAGCACCTGCCCTAGGCAGCCCTTCCACAGCCCCACAAGCACCGGGGCTCTGAGCTTCCTAGCCACAGCACAGTGGGGACGTTCCTTCTCAGCACAGCCACAGCCCAGCTCCCAAGTTGGAAACCTCCAGCCACTGCTCCCACACCAAAGGGGCTAGCACTGAAAGCTCTTGCTGGCCAGCACCTTCCCTAGGCAGCCCTTCCACAGCCCCACAAGCACTGGCGCTCTGAGCTTCCTAGCCACAGCACAGTGGGGACGTTCCTTCTCAGCACAGCCAGAGCCCAGCTCCGAAATTCAAAACGTCCAGCCACTGCTCCCACACCAAAGGGGCTAGCACTGAAAGCTCTTGCTGGCCATCACCTGCCCTAGGCAGCCCTTCCACAGCCCCACAAGCACTGGCGCTCTGAGCTTCCTAGCCACAGCACAGTGGGGACGTTCCTTCTCAGCACAGCCAGAGCCCAGCTCCGAAATTCAAAACGTCCATCCACTGCACCCACACCAAAGGGGCTAGCACTGAAAGCTCTTGCTGGCCAGCACCTGCCCTAGGCAGCCCTTCCACAGCCCCACAAGCACCGGGGCTCTGAGCTTCCTAGCCACAGCACAGTGGGGACGTTCCTTCTCAGCACAGCCACAGCCCAGCTCCCAAGTTGGAAACCTCCAGCCACTGCTCCCACACCAAAGGGGCTAGCACTGAAAGCTCTTGCTGGCCAGCACCTGCCCTAGGCAGCCCTTCCACAGCCCCACAAGCACTGGCGCTCTGAGCTTCCTAGCCACAGCACAGTGGGGACGTTCCTTCTCAGCACAGCCAGAGCCCAGCTCCGAAATTCAAAACGTCCAGCCACTGCTCCCACACCAAAGGGGCTAGCACTGAAAGCTCTTGCTGGCCAGCACCTTCCCTAGGCAGCCCTTCCACAGCCCCACAAGCACTGGCGCTCTGAGCTTCCTAGCCACAGCATAGTGGGGACGTTCCTTCGCAGCACAGCCAGAGCCCAGCTCCGAAATTCAAAACGTCCAGCCACTGCTCCCACACCAAAGGGGCTAGCACTGAAAGCTCTTGCTGGCCAGCACCTGCCCTAGGCAGCCCTTCCACAGCCCCACAAGCACCGGGGCTCTGAGCTTCCTAGCCACAGCACAGTGGGGACGTTCCTTCTCAGCACAGCCACAGCCCAGCTCCCAAGTTGGAAACCTCCAGCCACTGCTCCCACACCAAAGGGGCTAGCACTGAAAGCTCTTGCTGGCCATCACCTGCCCTAGGCAGCCCTTCCACAGCCCCACAAGCACTGGCGCTCTGAGCTTCCTAGCCACAGCACAGTGGGGACGTTCCTTCTCAGCACAGCCAGAGCCCAGCTCCCAAATTCAAAACGTCCAGCCACTGCTCCCACACCAAAGGGGCTAGCACTGAAAGCTCTTGCTGGCCAGCACCTGCCCTAGGCAGCCCTTCCACAGCCCCACAAGCACTGGCGCTCTGAGCTTCCTAGCCACAGCACAGTGGGGACGTTCCTTCTCAGCACAGCCAGAGTCCAGCTCCAAAATTCAAAACGTCCAGCCACTGCTCCCACACCAAAGGGGCTAGCACTGAAAGCTCTTGCTGGCCAGCACCTGCCCTAGGCAGCCCTTCCACAGCCCCACAAGCACTGGCGCTCTGAGCTTCCTAGCCACAGCACAGTGGGGACGTTCCTTCTCAGCACAGCCAGAGCCCAGCTCCGAAATTCAAAACGTCCAGCCACTGCTCCCACACCAAAGGGGCTAGCACTGAAAGCTCTTGCTGGCCAGCACCTGCCCTAGGCAGCCCTTCCACAGCCCCACAAGCACCGGGGCTCTGAGCTTCCTAGCCACAGCACAGTGGGGACGTTCCTTCTCAGCACAGCCACAGCCCAGCTCCCAAGTTGGAAACCTCCAGCCACTGCTCCCACACCAAAGGGGCTAGCACTGAAAGCTCTTGCTGGCCAGCACCTTCCCTAGGCAGCCCTTCCACAGCCCCACAAGCACTGGCGCTCTGAGCTTCCTAGCCACAGCACAGTGGGGACGTTCCTTCTCAGCACAGCCAGAGCCCAGCTCCGAAATTCAAAACGTCCAGCCACTGCTCCCACACCAAAGGGGCTAGCACTGAAAGCTCTTGCTGGCCATCACCTGCCCTAGGCAGCCCTTCCACAGCCCCACAAGCACTGGCGCTCTGAGCTTCCTAGCCACAGCACAGTGGGGACGTTCCTTCTCAGCACAGCCAGAGCCCAGCTCCGAAATTCAAAACGTCCATCCACTGCACCCACACCAAAGGGGCTAGCACTGAAAGCTCTTGCTGGCCAGCACCTGCCCTAGGCAGCCCTTCCACAGCCCCACAAGCACCGGGGCTCTGAGCTTCCTAGCCACAGCACAGTGGGGACGTTCCTTCTCAGCACAGCCACAGCCCAGCTCCCAAGTTGGAAACCTCCAGCCACTGCTCCCACACCAAAGGGGCTAGCACTGAAAGCTCTTGCTGGCCAGCACCTGCCCTAGGCAGCCCTTCCACAGCCCCACAAGCACTGGCGCTCTGAGCTTCCTAGCCACAGCACAGTGGGGACGTTCCTTCTCAGCACAGCCAGAGCCCAGCTCCGAAATTCAAAACGTCCAGCCACTGCTCCCACACCAAAGGGGCTAGCACTGAAAGCTCTTGCTGGCCAGCACCTTCCCTAGGCAGCCCTTCCACAGCCCCACAAGCACTGGCGCTCTGAGCTTCCTAGCCACAGCATAGTGGGGACGTTCCTTCGCAGCACAGCCAGAGCCCAGCTCCGAAATTCAAAACGTCCAGCCACTGCTCCCACACCAAAGGGGCTAGCACTGAAAGCTCTTGCTGGCCAGCACCTGCCCTAGGCAGCCCTTCCACAGCCCCACAAGCACCGGGGCTCTGAGCTTCCTAGCCACAGCACAGTGGGGACGTTCCTTCTCAGCACAGCCACAGCCCAGCTCCCAAGTTGGAAACCTCCAGCCACTGCTCCCACACCAAAGGGGCTAGCACTGAAAGCTCTTGCTGGCCATCACCTGCCCTAGGCAGCCCTTCCACAGCCCCACAAGCACTGGCGCTCTGAGCTTCCTAGCCACAGCACAGTGGGGACGTTCCTTCTCAGCACAGCCACAGCCCAGCTCCCAAATTCAAAACGTCCAGCCACTGCTCCCACACCAAAGGGGCTAGCACTGAAAGCTCTTGCTGGCCAGCACCTGCCCTAGGCAGCCCTTCCACAGCCCCACAAGCACTGGCGCTCTGAGCTTCCTAGCCACAGCACAGTGGGGACGTTCCTTCTCAGCACAGCCACAGCCCAGCTCCCAAATTCAAAACGTCCAGCCACTGCTCCCACACCAAAGGGGCTAGCACTGAAAGCTCTTGCTGGCCAGCACCTGCCCTAGGCAGCCCTTCCACAGCCCCACAAGCACTGGCGCTCTGAGCTTCCTAGCCACAGCACAGTGGGGACGTTCCTTCTCAGCACAGCCACAGCCCAGCTCCGAAATTCAAAACGTCCAGCCACTGCTCCCACACCAAAGGGGCTAGCACTGAAAGCTCTGGCTGGCCAGCACCTGCCCTAGGCAGCCCTTCCACAGCCCCACAAGCACTGGCGCTCTGAGCTTCCTAGCCACAGCACAGTGGGGACGTTCCTTCTCAGCACAGCCACAGCCCAGCTCCGAAATTCAAAACGTCCAGCCACTGCTCCCACACCTAAGGGGCTAGCACTGAAAGCTCTTGCTGGCCAGCACCTGCCCTAGGCAGCCCTTCCACAGCCCCACAAGCACTGGCGCTCTGAGCTTCCTAGCCACAGCACAGTGGGGACGTTCCTTCTCAGCACAGCCAGAGCCCAGCTCCGAAATTCAAAACGTCCAGCCACTGCTCCCACACCAAAGGGGCTAGCACTGAAAGCTCTTGCTGGCCAGCACCTGCCCTAGGCAGCCCTTCCACAGCCCCACAAGCACTGGCGCTCTGAGCTTCCTAGCCACAGCACAGTGGGGACGTTCCTTCTCAGCACAGCCACAGCCCAGCTCCCAAATTCAAAACGTCCAGCCACTGCTCCCACACCAAAGGGGCTAGCACTGAAAGCTCTTGCTGGCCAGCACCTGCCCTAGGCAGCCCTTCCACAGCCCCACAAGCACTGGCGCTCTGAGCTTCCTAGCCACAGCACAGTGGGGACGTTCCTTCTCAGCACAGCCACAGCCCAGCTCCCAAGTTGGAAACCTCCAGCCACTGCTCCCACACCAAAGGGGCTAGCACTGAAAGCTCTTGCTGGCCAGCACCTGCCCTAGGCAGCCCTTCCACAGCCCCACAAGCACTGGCGCTCTGAGCTTCCTAGCCACAGCACAGTGGGGACGTTCCTTCTCAGCACAGCCAGAGCCCAGCTCCGAAATTCAAAACGTCCAGCCACTGCTCCCACACCAAAGGGGCTAGCACTGAAAGCTCTTGCTGGCCATCACCTGCCCTAGGCAGCCCTTCCACAGCCCCACAAGCACTGGCGCTCTGAGCTTCCTAGCCACAGCACAGTGGGGACGTTCCTTCTCAGCACAGCCAGAGTCCAGCTCCAAAATTCAAAACGTCCAGCCACTGCTCCCACACCAAAGGGGCTAGCACTGAAAGCTCTTGCTGGCCAGCACCTGCCCTAGGCAGCCCTTCCACAGCCCCACAAGCACTGGCGCTCTGAGCTTCCTAGCCACAGCACAGTGGGGACGTTCCTTCTCAGCACAGCCAGAGCCCAGCTCCGAAATTCAAAACGTCCAGCCACTGCTCCCACACCAAAGGGGCTAGCACTGAAAGCTCTTGCTGGCCAGCACCTGCCCTAGGCAGCCCTTCCACAGCCCCACAAGCACCGGGGCTCTGAGCTTCCTAGCCACAGCACAGTGGGGACGTTCCTTCTCAGCACAGCCACAGCCCAGCTCCCAAGTTGGAAACCTCCAGCCACTGCTCCCACACCAAAGGGGCTAGCACTGAAAGCTCTTGCTGGCCAGCACCTTCCCTAGGCAGCCCTTCCACAGCCCCACAAGCACTGGCGCTCTGAGCTTCCTAGCCACAGCACAGTGGGGACGTTCCTTCTCAGCACAGCCAGAGCCCAGCTCCGAAATTCAAAACGTCCAGCCACTGCTCCCACACCAAAGGGGCTAGCACTGAAAGCTCTTGCTGGCCATCACCTGCCCTAGGCAGCCCTTCCACAGCCCCACAAGCACTGGCGCTCTGAGCTTCCTAGCCACAGCACAGTGGGGACGTTCCTTCTCAGCACAGCCAGAGCCCAGCTCCGAAATTCAAAACGTCCAGCCACTGCTCCCACACCAAAGGGGCTAGCACTGAAAGCTCTTGCTGGCCAGCACCTGCCCTAGGCAGCCCTTCCACAGCCCCACAAGCACCGGGGCTCTGAGCTTCCTAGCCACAGCACAGTGGGGACGTTCCTTCTCAGCACAGCCACAGCCCAGCTCCCAAGTTGGAAACCTCCAGCCACTGCTCCCACACCAAAGGGGCTAGCACTGAAAGCTCTTGCTGGCCAGCACCTGCCCTAGGCAGCCCTTCCACAGCCCCACAAGCACTGGCGCTCTGAGCTTCCTAGCCACAGCACAGTGGGGACGTTCCTTCTCAGCACAGCCAGAGCCCAGCTCCGAAATTCAAAACGTCCAGCCACTGCTCCCACACCAAAGGGGCTAGCACTGAAAGCTCTTGCTGGCCAGCACCTTCCCTAGGCAGCCCTTCCACAGCCCCACAAGCACTGGCGCTCTGAGCTTCCTAGCCACAGCATAGTGGGGACGTTCCTTCGCAGCACAGCCAGAGCCCAGCTCCGAAATTCAAAACGTCCAGCCACTGCTCCCACACCAAAGGGGCTAGCACTGAAAGCTCTTGCTGGCCAGCACCTGCCCTAGGCAGCCCTTCCACAGCCCCACAAGCACCGGAGCTCTGAGCTTCCTAGCCACAGCACAGTGGGGACGTTCCTTCTCAGCACAGCCACAGCCCAGCTCCCAAGTTGGAAACCTCCAGCCACTGCTCCCACACCAAAGGGGCTAGCACTGAAAGCTCTTGCTGGCCATCACCTGCCCTAGGCATCCCTTCCACAGCCCCACAAGCACTGGCGCTCTGAGCTTCCTAGCCACAGCACAGTGGGGACGTTCCTTCTCAGCACAGCCAGAGCCCAGCTCCGAAATTCAAAACGTCCAGCCACTGCTCCCACACCAAAGGGGCTAGCACTGAAAGCTCTTGCTGGCCAGCACCTGCCCTAGGCAGCCCTTCCACAGCCCCACAAGCACTGGCGCTCTGAGCTTCCTAGCCACAGCACAGTGGGGACGTTCCTTCTCAGCACAGCCACAGCCCAGCTCCCAAATTCAAAACGTCCAGCCACTGCTCCCACACCAAAGGGGCTAGCACTGAAAGCTCTTGCTGGCCAGCACCTGCCCTAGGCAGCCCTTCCACAGCCCCACAAGCACTGGCGCTCTGAGCTTCCTAGCCACAGCACAGTGGGGACGTTCCTTCTCAGCACAGCCACAGCCCAGCTCCGAAATTCAAAACGTCCAGCCACTGCTCCCACACCAAAGGGGCTAGCACTGAAAGCTCTTGCTGGCCAGCACCTGCCCTAGGCAGCCCTTCCACAGCCCCACAAGCACTGGCGCTCTGAGCTTCCTAGCCACAGCACAGTGGGGACGTTCCTTCTCAGCACAGCCACAGCCCAGCTCCGAAATTCAAAACGTCCAGCCACTGCTCCCACACCTAAGGGGCTAGCACTGAAAGCTCTTGCTGGCCAGCACCTGCCCTAGGCAGCCCTTCCACAGCCCCACAAGCACTGGCGCTCTGAGCTTCCTAGCCACAGCACAGTGGGGACGTTCCTTCTCAGCACAGCCAGAGCCCAGCTCCGAAATTCAAAACGTCCAGCCACTGCTCCCACACCAAAGGGGCTAGCACTGAAAGCTCTTGCTGGCCAGCACCTGCCCTAGGCAGCCCTTCCACAGCCCCACAAGCACTGGCGCTCTGAGCTTCCTAGCCACAGCACAGTGGGGACGTTCCTTCTCAGCACAGCCAGAGTCCAGCTCCAAAATTCAAAACGTCCAGCCACTGCTCCCACACCAAAGGGGCTAGCACTGAAAGCTCTTGCTGGCCAGCACCTGCCCTAGGCAGCCCTTCCACAGCCCCACAAGCACTGGCGCTCTGAGCTTCCTAGCCACAGCACAGTGGGGACGTTCCTTCTCAGCACAGCCAGAGCCCAGCTCCGAAATTCAAAACGTCCAGCCACTGCTCCCACACCAAAGGGGCTAGCACTGAAAGCTCTTGCTGGCCATCACCTGCCCTAGGCAGCCCTTCCACAGCCCCACAAGCACTGGCGCTCTGAGCTTCCTAGCCACAGCACAGTGGGGACGTTCCTTCTCAGCACAGCCAGAGCCCAGCTCCGAAATTCAAAACGTCCAGCCACTGCACCCACACCAAAGGGGCTAGCACTGAAAGCTCTTGCTGGCCATCACCTGCCCTAGGCAGCCCTTCCACAGCCCCACAAGCACCGGGGCTCTGAGCTTCCTAGCCACAGCACAGTGGGGACGTTCCTTCTCAGCACATCCAGAGCCCAGCTCCCAAGTTGGAAACCTCCAGCCACTGCTCCCACACCAAAGGGGCTAGCACTGAAAGCTCTTGCTGGCCATCACCTTCCCTAGGCAGCCCTTCCACAGCCCCACAAGCACTGGCGCCCTGAGCTTCCTAGCCACAGCACAGTGGGGACGTTCCTTCTCAGCACAGCCAGAGCCCAGCTCCCAAATCGGAAACGTCCAGCCACTGCTCCCACACCAAAGGGGCTAGCACTGAAAGCTCTTCCTGGCCAGCACCTGCCCTAGGCAGCCCTTCCACAGCCCCACAAGCACTGGCCCTCTGAGCTTCCTAGCCACAGCACAGTGGGGACGTTCCTTCTCAGCACAGCCAGAGCCCACCTCAGAAATTCGAAACGTCCAGCCACTGCTCCCACACCAAAGGGGCTAGCACTGAAAGCTCTTGCTGGCCCTCACCTGCCCTAGGCAGCCCTTCCACAGCCCCACAAGCACTGGCCCTCTGAGCTTCCTAGCCACAGCACAGTGGGGACATTCCTTCTCGGCACAGCCAGAGCCCAGCTCCGAAATTCGAAACGTCCAGCCACTGCTCCCACACCAAAGGGGCTAGCACTGAAAGCTCTTGCTGGCCCTCACCTTCCCTAGGCAGCCCTTCCACAGCCCCACAAGCACTGGCCCTCTGAAATTCCTAGCCACAGCACGGTGGGGACATTCCTTCTCAGCACAGCCAGAGCCCAGCTCCGAAATTCGAAACGTCCAGCCACTGCTCCCACACCAATGGTGCTAGCACTGAAAGATCTTGCTGGCCAGCACTTTCCCTAGGCAGCCCTTCCACAGCTCCACAAGCACTGGCGCCCTGACCTTCCTAGCCACAGCACAGTGGGGACGTTCCTTCTCAGCACAGCCAGAGCCCACCTCAAAAATTCGAAACGTCCAGCCACTGCTCCCACACGAAAGGGGCTAGCACTGAAAGCTCTTGCTGGCCATCACCTTCCCTAGGCAGCCCTTCCACAGCCCCACAAGCACTGGCGCCCTGAGCTTCCTAGCCACAGCACAGTGGGGACGTTCCTTCTCAGCACAGCCAGAGCCCAGCTCCGAAACTCAAAACGTCCAGCCACTGCTCCCACACCAAAGGGGCTAGCACTGAAAGCTCTTGCTGGCCAGCAGCTTCCCTAGGCAGCCCTTTCACAGCCCCACAAGCCCTGGCCCTCTGAGCTTCCTAGCCACAGCACAGTGGGGACATTCCTTCTCGGCACAGCCAGAGCCCAGCTCCCAAATCGGAAACGTCCAGCCACTGCTCCCACACCAAAGGGGCTAGCACTGAAAGCTCTTGCTGGCCATCACCTGCCCTAGGCAGCCCTTCCACAGCCCCACAAGCACTGGCGCTCTGAGCTTCCTAGCCACAGCACAGTGGGGACATTCCTTCTCGGCACAGCCAGAGCCCAGCTCCCAAATCGGAAACGTCCAGCCACTGCTCCCACACCAAAGGGGCTAGCACTGAAAGCTCTTGCTGGCCAGCACTTTCCCTAGGCAGCCCTTCCACAGCTCCACAAGCACTGGCGCCCTGACCTTCCTAGCCACAGCACAGTGGGGACGTTCCTTCTCAGCACAGCCAGAGCCCAGCTCCGAAACTCAAAACGTCCAGCCACTGCTCCCACACCAAAGGGGCTAGCACTGAAAGCTCTTGCTGGCCATCACCTTCCCTAGGCAGCCCTTCCACAGCCCCACAAGCACTGGCGCTCTGAGCTTCCTAGCCACAGCACAGTGGGGACGTTCCTTCTCAGCACAGCCAGAGCCCAGCTCCGAAATTCAAAACGTCCAGCCACTGCTCCCACACCAAAGGGGCTAGCACTGAAAGCTCTTGCTGGCCCTCACCTTCCCTAGGCAGCCCTTCCACAGCCCCACAAGCACTGGCCCTCTGAGCTTCCTAGCCACAGCACAGTGGGGACGTTCCTTCTCAGCACAGCCAGAGCCCAGCTCCCAAATAGGAAATGTCCAGCCACTGCTCCCACACCAAAGGGGCTAGCACTGAAAGCTCTTGCTGGCCCTCACCTTCCCTAGGCAGCCCTTCCACAGCCCCACAAGCACTGGCGCCCTGAGCTTCCTAGCCACAGCACAGTGGGGACGTTCCTTCTCAGCACAGCCAGAGCCCAGCTCCCAAATCGGAAACGTCCAGCCACTGCTCCCACACCAAAGGGGCTAGCACTGAAAGCTCTTGCTGGCCCTCACCTTCCCTAGGCAGCCCTTCCACAGCCCCACAAGCACTGGCGCCCTGACCTTCCTAGCCACAGCACAGTGGGGACGTTCCTTCTCAGCACAGCCAGAGCCCAGCTCCCAAATCGGAAACGTCCAGCCACTGCTCCCACACCAAAGGGGCTAGCACTGAAAGCTCTTGCTGGCCATCACCTTCCCTAGGCAGCCCTTCCACAGCCCCACAAGCCCTGGCCCTCTGAGCTTCCTAGCCACAGCACAGTGGGGACGTTCCTTCTCAGCACAGCCAGAGCCCAGCTCCGAAATTCGAAACGTCCAGCCACTGCTCCCACACGAAAGGGGCTAGCACTGAAAGCTCTTGCTGGCCAGCACCTGCCCTAGGCAGCCCTTCCACAGCCCCACAAGCACTGGCGCTCTGAGCTTCCTAGCCACAGCACAGTGGGGACGTTCCTTCTCAGCACATCCAGAGCCCAGCTCCCAAATCGGAAACGTCCAGCCACTGCTCCCACACCAAAGGGGCTAGCACTGAAAGCTCTTGCTGGCCCTCACCTTCCCTAGGCAGCCCTTCCACAGCCCCACAAGCACTGGCCCTCTGAGCTTCCTAGCCACAGCACAGTGGGGACGTTCCTTCTCGGCACAGACAGAGCCCAGCTCCGAAACTCAAAACGTCCAGCCACTGCTCCCACACCAAAGGGGCTAGCACTGAAAGCTCTTGCTGGCCAGCACCTTCCCTAGGCAGCCCTTCCACAGCCCCACAAGCACTGGCGCTCTGAGCTTCCTAGCCACAGCACAGTGGGGACGTTCCTTCTCAGCACAGCCAGAGCCCAGCTCCGAAATTCAAAACGTCCAGCCACTGCACCCACACCAAAGGGGCTAGCACTGAAAGCTCTTGCTGGCCAGCACCTGCCCTAGGCAGCCCTTCCACAGCCCCACAAGCACCGGGGCTCTGAGCTTCCTAGCCACAGCACAGTGGGGACGTTCCTTCTCAGCACAGCCACAGCCCAGCTCCCAAGTTGGAAACGTCCAGCCACTGCTCCCACACCAAAGGGGCTAGCACTGAAAGCTCTTGCTGGCCAGCACCTGCCCTAGGCAGCCCTTCCACAGCCCCACAAGCACTGGCGCTCTGAGCTTCCTAGCCACAGCACAGTGGGGACGTTCCTTCTCAGCACAGCCAGAGCCCAGCTCCGAAATTCAAAACGTCCAGCCACTGCTCCCACACCAAAGGGGCTAGCACTGAAAGCTCTTGCTGGCCAGCACCTTCCCTAGGCAGCCCTTCCACAGCCCCACAAGCACTGGCGCTCTGAGCTTCCTAGCCACAGCATAGTGGGGACGTTCCTTCGCAGCACAGCCAGAGCCCAGCTCCGAAATTCAAAACGTCCAGCCACTGCTCCCACACCAAAGGGGCTAGCACTGAAAGCTCTTGCTGGCCAGCACCTGCCCTAGGCAGCCCTTCCACAGCCCCACAAGCACCGGGGCTCTGAGCTTCCTAGCCACAGCACAGTGGGGACGTTCCTTCTCAGCACAGCCACAGCCCAGCTCCGAAATTCAAAACGTCCAGCCACTGCTCCCACACCAAAGGGGCTAGCACTGAAAGCTCTTGCTGGCCAGCACCTGCCCTAGGCAGCCCTTCCACAGCCCCACAAGCACTGGCGCTCTGAGCTTCCTAGCCACAGCACAGTGGGGACGTTCCTTCTCAGCACAGCCAGAGCCCAGCTCCCAAATTCAAAACGTCCAGCCACTGCTCCCACACCAAAGGGGCTAGCACTGAAAGCTCTTGCTGGCCAGCACCTGCCCTAGGCAGCCCTTCCACAGCCCCACAAGCACTGGCGCTCTGAGCTTCCTAGCCACAGCACAGTGGGGACGTTCCTTCTCAGCACAGCCACAGCCCAGCTCCCAAATTCAAAACGTCCAGCCACTGCTCCCACACCAAAGGGGCTAGCACTGAAAGCTCTTGCTGGCCAGCACCTGCCCTAGGCAGCCCTTCCACAGCCCCACAAGCACTGGCGCTCTGAGCTTCCTAGCCACAGCACAGTGGGGACGTTCCTTCTCAGCACAGCCACAGCCCAGCTCCGAAATTCAAAACGTCCAGCCACTGCTCCCACACCAAAGGGGCTAGCACTGAAAGCTCTGGCTGGCCAGCACCTGCCCTAGGCAGCCCTTCCACAGCCCCACAAGCACTGGCGCTCTGAGCTTCCTAGCCACAGCACAGTGGGGACGTTCCTTCTCAGCACAGCCACAGCCCAGCTCCGAAATTCAAAACGTCCAGCCACTGCTCCCACACCTAAGGGGCTAGCACTGAAAGCTCTTGCTGGCCAGCACCTGCCCTAGGCAGCCCTTCCACAGCCCCACAAGCACTGGCGCTCTGAGCTTCCTAGCCACAGCACAGTGGGGACGTTCCTTCTCAGCACAGCCAGAGCCCAGCTCCGAAATTCAAAACGTCCAGCCACTGCTCCCACACCAAAGGGGCTAGCACTGAAAGCTCTTGCTGGCCCTCACCTTCCCTAGGCAGCCCTTCCACAGCCCCACAAGCACTGGCGCTCTGAGCTTCCTAGCCACAGCACAGTGGGGACGTTCCTTCTCAGCACAGCCAGAGTCCAGCTCCAAAATTCAAAACGTCCAGCCACTGCTCCCACACCAAAGGGGCTAGCACTGAAAGCTCTTGCTGGCCAGCACCTGCCCTAGGCAGCCCTTCCACAGCCCCACAAGCACTGGCGCTCTGAGCTTCCTAGCCACAGCACAGTGGGGACGTTCCTTCTCAGCACAGCCAGAGCCCAGCTCCGAAATTCAAAACGTCCAGCCACTGCTCCCACACCAAAGGGGCTAGCACTGAAAGCTCTTGCTGGCCATCACCTGCCCTAGGCAGCCCTTCCACAGCCCCACAAGCACTGGCGCTCTGAGCTTCCTAGCCACAGCACAGTGGGGACGTTCCTTCTCAGCACAGCCAGAGCCCAGCTCCGAAATTCAAAACGTCCAGCCACTGCACCCACACCAAAGGGGCTAGCACTGAAAGCTCTTGCTGGCCATCACCTGCCCTAGGCAGCCCTTCCACAGCCCCACAAGCACCGGGGCTCTGAGCTTCCTAGCCACAGCACAGTGGGGACGTTCCTTCTCAGCACAGCCACAGCCCAGCTCCCAAGTTGGAAACCTCCAGCCACTGCTCCCACACCAAAGGGGCTAGCACTGAAAGCTCTTGCTGGCCATCACCTGCCCTAGGCAGCCCTTCCACAGCCCCACAAGCACTGGCGCCCTGAGCTTCCTAGCCACAGCACAGTGGGGACGTTCCTTCTCAGCACAGCCAGAGCCCAGCTCCCAAATCGGAAACGTCCAGCCACTGCTCCCACACCAAAGGGGCTAGCACTGAAAGCTCTTCCTGGCCAGCACCTGCCCTAGGCAGCCCTTCCACAGCCCCACAAGCACTGGCCCTCTGAGCTTCCTAGCCACAGCACAGTGGGGACGTTCCTTCTCAGCACAGCCAGAGCCCACTTCAGAAATTCGAAACGTCCAGCCACTGCTCCCACACCAAAGGGGCTAGCACTGAAAGCTCTTGCTGGCCAGCACCTGCCCTAGGCAGCCCTTCCACAGCCCCACAAGCACTGGCCCTCTGAGCTTCCTAGCCACAGCACAGTGGGGACATTCCTTCTCGGCACAGCCAGAGCCCAGCTCCGAAATTCGAAACGTCCAGCCACTGCTCCCACACCAAAGGGGCTAGCACTGAAAGCTCTTGCTGGCCCTCACCTTCCCTAGGCAGCCCTTCCACAGCCCCACAAGCACTGGCCCTCTGAAATTCCTAGCCACAGCACGGTGGGGACATTCCTTCTCAGCACAGCCAGAGCCCAGCTCCGAAATTCGAAACGTCCAGCCACTGCTCCCACACCAATGGTGCTAGCACTGAAAGCTCTTGCTGGCCAGCACTTTCCCTAGGCAGCCCTTCCACAGCTCCACAAGCACTGGCGCCCTGACCTTCCTAGCCACAGCACAGTGGGGACGTTCCTTCTCAGCACAGCCAGAGCCCACCTCAAAAATTCGAAACGTCCAGCCACTGCTCCCACACGAAAGGGGCTAGCACTGAAAGCTCTTGCTGGCCATCACCTTCCCTAGGCAGCCCTTCCACAGCCCCACAAGCACTGGCGCCCTGAGCTTCCTAGCCACAGCACAGTGGGGACGTTCCTTCTCAGCACAGCCAGAGCCCAGCTCCGAAACTCAAAACGTCCAGCCACTGCTCCCACACCAAAGGGGCTAGCACTGAAAGCTCTTGCTGGCCAGCAGCTTCCCTACGCAGCCTTTCCACAGCCCCACAAGCCCTGGCGCCCTGAGCTTCCTAGCCACAGCACAGTGGGGACATTCCTTCTCGGCACAGCCAGAGCCCAGCTCCCAAATCGGAAACGTCCAGCCACTGCTCCCACACCAAAGGGGCTAGCACTGAAAGCTCTTGCTGGCCAGCACCTGCCCTAGGCAGCCCTTCCACAGCCCCACAAGCACTGGCGCTCTGAGCTTCCTAGCCACAGCACAGTGGGGACGTTCCTTCTCGGCACAGCCAGGGCCCAGCTCCCAAATCGGAAACGTCCAGCCACTGCTCCCACACCAAAGGGGCTAGCACTGAAAGCTCTTGCTGGCCAGCACCTTCCCTAGGCAGCCCTTCCACAGCTCCACAAGCACTGGCGCTCTGAGCTTCCTAGCCACAGCACAGTGGGGACGTTCCTTCTCAGCACAGCCAGAGCCCAGCTCCGAAATTCAAAACGTCCAGCCACTGCTCCCACACCAAAGGGGCTAGCACTGAAAGCTCTTGCTGGCCATCACCTTCCCTAGGCAGCCCTTCCACAGCCCCACAAGCCCTGGCCCTCTGAGCTTCCTAGCCACAGCACAGTGGGGACGTTCCTTCTCAGCACAGCCAGAGCCCAGCTCCGAAATTCAAAACGTCCAGCCACTGCTCCCACACGAAAGGGGCTAGCACTGAAAGCTCTTGCTGGCCATCACCTGCGCTAGGCAGCCCTTCCACACCCCCACAAGCACTGGCCCTCTGAGCTTCCTAGCCACAGCACAGTGGGGACGTTCCTTCTCAGCACAGCCACAGCCCACCTCAGAAATTCGAAACATCCAGCCACTGCTCCCACACCAAAGGGGCTAGCACTGAAAGTTCTTGCTGGCCATCACCTTCCCTAGGCAGCCCTTCCACAGCCCCACAAGCACTGGCGCTCTGAGCTTCCTAGCCATAGCACAGTGGGGACGTTCCTTCTCGGCACAGCCACAGCCCAGCTCCCAAATAGGAAACGTCCAGCCACTGCTCCCACACCAAAGGGGCTAGCACTGAAAGCTCTTCCTGGCCAGCACCTGCCCTAGGCAGCCCTTCCACAGCCCCACAAGCACTGGCCCTCTGAGCTTCCTAGCCACAGCACAGTGGGGACGTTCCTTCTCAGCACAGCCAGAGCCCACCTCAGAAATTCGAAACGTCCAGCCACTGCTCCCACACCAAAGGGGCTAGCACTGAAAGCTCTTGCTGGCCCTCACCTGCCCTAGGCAGCCCTTCCACAGCCCCACAAGCACTGGCCCTCTGAGCTTCCTAGCCACAGCACAGTGGGGACGTTCCTTCTCAGCACAGCCAGAGCCCAGCTCCCAAATAGGAAATGTCCAGCCACTGCTCCCACACCAAAGGGGCTAGCACTGAAAGCTCTTGCTGGCCCTCACCTTCCCTAGGCAGCCCTTCCACAGCCCCACAAGCACTGGCGCCCTGAGCTTCCTAGCCACAGCACAGTGGGGACGTTCCTTCTCAGCACAGCCAGAGCCCAGCTCCCAAATCGGAAACGTCCAGCCACTGCTCCCACACCAAAGGGGCTAGCACTGAAAGCTCTTGCTGGCCCTCACCTTCCCTAGGCAGCCCTTCCACAGCCCCACAAGCACTGGCGCCCTGACCTTCCTAGCCACAGCACAGTGGGGACGTTCCTTCTCAGCACAGCCAGAGCCCAGCTCCCAAATCGGAAACGTCCAGCCACTGCTCCCACACCAAAGGGGCTAGCACTGAAAGCTCTTGCTGGCCATCACCTTCCCTAGGCAGCCCTTCCACAGCCCCACAAGCCCTGGCCCTCTGAGCTTCCTAGCCACAGCACAGTGGGGACGTTCCTTCTCAGCACAGCCAGAGCCCAGCTCCGAAATTCGAAACGTCCAGCCACTGCTCCCACACGAAAGGGGCTAGCACTGAAAGCTCTTGCTGGCCAGCACCTGCCCTAGGCAGCCCTTCCACAGCCCCACAAGCACTGGCCCTCTGAGCTTCCTAGCCACAGCACAGTGGGGACGTTCCTTCTCGGCACAGACAGAGCCCAGCTCCGAAACTCAAAACGTCCAGCCACTGCTCCCACACCAAAGGGGCTAGCACTGAAAGCTCTTGCTGGCCAGCACCTTCCCTAGGCAGCCCTTCCACAGCCCCACAAGCACTGGCCCTCTGAGCTTCCTAGCCACAGCACAGTGGGGACGTTCCTTCTCAGCACAGACAGAGCCCAGCTCCGAAATTCGAAACGTCCATCCACTGCACCCACACCAAAGGGGCTAGCACTGAAAGCTCTTGCTGGCCATCACCTTCCCTAGGCAGCCCTTCCACAGCCCCACAAGCACTGGCCCTCTGAGCTTCCTAGCCACAGCACAGTGGGGACGTTCCTTCTCAGCACAGCCAGAGGCACCTCAAAAATTCGAAACGTCCAGCCACTGCTCCCACACCAAAGGGGCTAGCACTGAAAGCTCTTGCTGGCCATCACCTTCCCTAGGCAGCCCTTCCACAGCCCCACAAGCACTGGCGCTCTGAGCTTCCTAGCCACAGCACAGTGGGGACGTTCCTTCTCAGCACAGCCAGAGCCCACCTCAAAAATTCGAAACGTCCAGCCACTGCTCCCACACCAAAGGGGCTAGCACTGAAAGCTCTTGCTGGCCATCACCTTCCCTAGGCAGCCCTTCCACAGCCCCACAAGCACTGGCCCTCTGAGCTTCCTAGCCACAGCACAGTGGGGACGTTCCTTCTCAGCACAGCCAGAGGCACCTCAAAAATTCGAAACGTCCAGCCACTGCTCCCACACCAAAGGGGCTAGCACTGAAAGCTCTTGCTGGCCATCACCTTCCCTAGGCAGCCCTTCCACAGCCCCACAAGCACTGGCGCTCTGAGCTTCCTAGCCACAGCACAGTGGGGACGTTCCTTCTCAGCACAGCCAGAGCCCACCTCAGAAATTCGAAACATCCAGCCACTGCTCCCACACAAAAGGGGCTAGCACTGAAAGCTCTTGCTGGCCATCACCTGCCCTAGGCAGCCCTTCCACAGCCCCACAAGCACTGGCGCTCTGAGCTTCCTAGCCACAGCACAGTGGGGACGTTCCTTCTCAGCACATCCAGAGCCCAGCTCCGAAATTCGAAACGTCCAGCCACTGCTCCCACACCAAAGGGGCTAGCACTGAAAGCTCTTGCTGGCCCTCACCTTCCCTAGGCAGCCCTTCCACAGCCCCACAAGCACTGGCGCTCTGAGCTTCCTAGCCACAGCACAGTGGGGACGTTCCTTCTCAGCACATCCAGAGCCCAGCTCCCAAATCGGAAACGTCCAGCCACTGCTCCCACACCAAAGGGGCTAGCACTGAAAGCTCTTGCTGGCCCTCACCTTCCCTAGGCAGCCCTTCCACAGCCCCACAAGCACTGGCCCTCTGAGCTTCCTAGCCACAGCACAGTGGGGACGTTCCTTCTCGGCACAGACAGAGCCCAGCTCCGAAACTCAAAACGTCCAGCCACTGCTCCCACACCAAAGGGGCTAGCACTGAAAGCTCTTGCTGGCCAGCACCTTCCCTAGGCAGCCCTTCCACAGCCCCACAAGCACTGGCCCTCTGAGCTTCCTAGCCACAGCACAGTGGGGACGTTCCTTCTCAGCACAGACAGAGCCCAGCTCCGAAATTCGAAACGTCCAGCCACTGCTCCCACACCAAAGGGGCTAGCACTGAAAGCTCTTGCTGGCCATCACCTTCCCTAGGCAGCCCTTCCACAGCCCCACAAGCACTGGCCCTCTGAGCTTCCTAGCCACAGCACAGTGGGGACGTTCCTTCTCAGCACAGCCAGAGGCACCTCAAAAATTCGAAACGTCCAGCCACTGCTCCCACACCAAAGGGGCTAGCACTGAAAGCTCTTCCTGGCCAGCACCTGCCCTAGGCAGCCCTTCCACAGCCCCACAAGCACTGGCCCTCTGAGCTTCCTAGCCACAGCACAGTGGGGACGTTCCTTCTCAGCACAGCCAGAGCCCACCTCAGAAATTCGAAACGTCCAGCCACTGCTCCCACACCAAAGGGGCTAGCACTGAAAGCTCTTGCTGGCCCTCACCTGCCCTAGGCAGCCCTTCCACAGCCCCACAAGCACTGGCGCTCTGAGCTTCCTAGCCACAGCACAGTGGGGACATTCCTTCTCGGCACAGCCAGAGCCCAGCTCCGAAATTCGAAACGTCCAGCCACTGCTCCCACACCAAAGGGGCTAGCACTGAAAGCTCTTGCTGGCCCTCACCTTCCCTAGGCAGCCCTTCCACAGCCCCACAAGCACTGGCCCTCTGAAATTCCTAGCCACAGCACGGTGGGGACATTCCTTCTCAGCACAGCCACAGCCCAGCTCCGAAATTCGAAACGTCCAGCCACTGCTCCCACACCAATGGTGCTAGCACTGAAAGCTCTTGCTGGCCAGCACTTTCCCTAGGCAGCCCTTCCACAGCTCCACAAGCACTGGCGCCCTGACCTTCCTAGCCACAGCACAGTGGGGACGTTCCTTCTCAGCACAGCCAGAGCCCACCTCAAAAATTCGAAACGTCCAGCCACTGCTCCCACACGAAAGGGGCTAGCACTGAAAGCTCTTGCTGGCCATCACCTTCCCTAGGCAGCCCTTCCACAGCCCCACAAGCACTGGCGCCCTGAGCTTCCTAGCCACAGCACAGTGGGGACGTTCCTTCTCAGCACAGCCAGAGCCCAGCTCCGAAACTCAAAACGTCCAGCCACTGCTCCCACACCAAAGGGGCTAGCACTGAAAGCTCTTGCTGGCCAGCAGCTTCCCTACGCAGCCCTTCCACAGCCCCACAAGCCCTGGCGCCCTGAGCTTCCTAGCCACAGCACAGTGGGGACATTCCTTCTCGGCACAGCCAGAGCCCAGCTCCCAAATCGGAAACGTCCAGCCACTGCTCCCACACCAAAGGGGCTAGCACTGAAAGCTCTTGCTGGCCATCACCTGCCCTAGGCAGCCCTTCCACAGCCCCACAAGCACTGGCGCTCTGAGCTTCCTAGCCACAGCACAGTGGGGACATTCCTTCTCGGCACAGCCAGAGCCCAGCTCCCAAATCGGAAACGTCCAGCCACTGCTCCCACACCAAAGGGGCTAGCACTGAAAGCTCTTGCTGGCCAGCACCTTCCCTAGGCAGCCCTTCCACAGCTCCACAAGCACTGGCGCTCTGAGCTTCCTAGCCACAGCACAGTGGGGACGTTCCTTCTCAGCACAGCCAGAGCCCAGCTCCGAAATTCAAAACGTCCAGCCACTGCTCCCACACCAAAGGGGCTAGCACTGAAAGCTCTTGCTGGCCATCACCTTCCCTAGGCAGCCCTTCCACAGCCCCACAAGCCCTGGCCCTCTGAGCTTCCTAGCCACAGCACAGTGGGGACGTTCCTTCTCAGCACAGCCAGAGCCCAGCTCCGAAATTCAAAACGTCCAGCCACTGCTCCCACACCAAAGGGGCTAGCACTGAAAGCTCTTGCTGGCCATCACCTGCGCTAGGCAGCCCTTCCACACCCCCACAAGCACTGGCCCTCTGAGCTTCCTAGCCACAGCACAGTGGGGACGTTCCTTCTCAGCACAGCCACAGCCCACCTCAGAAATTCGAAACATCCAGCCACTGCTCCCACACCAAAGGGGCTAGCACTGAAAGTTCTTGCTGGCCATCACCTTCCCTAGGCAGCCCTTCCACAGCCCCACAAGCACTGGCGCTCTGAGCTTCCTAGCCATAGCACAGTGGGGACGTTCCTTCTCGGCACAGCCAGAGCCCAGCTCCCAAATAGGAAACGTCCAGCCACTGCTCCCACACCAAAGGGGCTAGCACTGAAAGCTCTTCCTGGCCAGCACCTGCCCTAGGCAGCCCTTCCACAGCCCCACAAGCACTGGCCCTCTGAGCTTCCTAGCCACAGCACAGTGGGGACGTTCCTTCTCAGCACAGCCAGAGCCCACCTCAGAAATTCGAAACGTCCAGCCACTGCTCCCACACCAAAGGGGCTAGCACTGAAAGCTCTTGCTGGCCCTCACCTGCCCTAGGCAGCCCTTCCACAGCCCCACAAGCACTGGCCCTCTGAGCTTCCTAGCCACAGCACAGTGGGGACGTTCCTTCTCAGCACAGCCAGAGCCCAGCTCCCAAATAGGAAATGTCCAGCCACTGCTCCCACACCAAAGGGGCTAGCACTGAAAGCTCTTGCTGGCCCTCACCTTCCCTAGGCAGCCCTTCCACAGCCCCACAAGCACTGGCGCCCTGAGCTTCCTAGCCACAGCACAGTGGGGACGTTCCTTCTCAGCACAGCCAGAGCCCAGCTCCCAAATCGGAAACGTCCAGCCACTGCTCCCACACCAAAGGGGCTAGCACTGAAAGCTCTTGCTGGCCCTCACCTTCCCTAGGCAGCCCTTCCACAGCCCCACAAGCACTGGCGCCCTGAGCTTCCTAGCCACAGCACAGTGGGGACGTTCCTTCTCAGCACAGCCAGAGCCCAGCTCCCAAATCGGAAACGTCCAGCCACTGCTCCCACACCAAAGGGGCTAGCACTGAAAGCTCTTGCTGGCCATCACCTTCCCTAGGCAGCCCTTCCACAGCCCCACAAGCCCTGGCCCTCTGAGCTTCCTAGCCACAGCACAGTGGGGACGTTCCTTCTCAGCACAGCCAGAGCCCAGCTCCGAAATTCGAAACGTCCAGCCACTGCTCCCACACGAAAGGGGCTAGCACTGAAAGCTCTTGCTGGCCAGCACCTGCCCTAGGCAGCCCTTCCACAGCCCCACAAGCACTGGCCCTCTGAGCTTCCTAGCCACAGCACAGTGGGGACGTTCCTTCTCGGCACAGACAGAGCCCAGCTCCGAAACTCAAAACGTCCAGCCACTGCTCCCACACCAAAGGGGCTAGCACTGAAAGCTCTTGCTGGCCAGCACCTTCCCTAGGCAGCCCTTCCACAGCCCCACAAGCACTGGCCCTCTGAGCTTCCTAGCCACAGCACAGTGGGGACGTTCCTTCTCAGCACAGACAGAGCCCAGCTCCGAAATTCGAAACGTCCAGCCACTGCTCCCACACCAAAGGGGCTAGCACTGAAAGCTCTTGCTGGCCATCACCTTCCCTAGGCAGCCCTTCCACAGCCCCACAAGCACCGGGGCTCTGAGCTTCCTAGCCACAGCACAGTGGGGACGTTCCTTCTCAGCACAGCCAGAGGCACCTCAAAAATTCGAAACGTCCAGCCACTGCTCCCACACCAAAGGGGCTAGCACTGAAAGCTCTTGCTGGCCATCACCTTCCCTAGGCAGCCCTTCCACAGCCCCACAAGCACTGGCGCTCTGAGCTTCCTAGCCACAGCACAGTGGGGACGTTCCTTCTCAGCACAGCCACAGCCCAGCTCCGAAATTCGAAACGTCCAGCCACTGCTCCCACACCAAAGGGGCTAGCACTGAAAGCTCTTGCTGGCCATCACCTTCCCTAGGCAGCCCTTCCACAGCCCCACAAGCACTGGCCCTCTGAGCTTCCTAGCCACAGCACAGTGGGGACGTTCCTTCTCAGCACAGCCAGAGGCACCTCAAAAATTCGAAACGTCCAGCCACTGCTCCCACACCAAAGGGGCTAGCACTGAAAGCTCTTGCTGGCCATCACCTTCCCTAGGCAGCCCTTCCACAGCCCCACAAGCACTGGCGCTCTGAGCTTCCTAGCCACAGCACAGTGGGGACGTTCCTTCTCAGCACAGCCAGAGCCCACCTCAGAAATTCGAAACATCCAGCCACTGCTCCCACACAAAAGGGGCTAGCACTGAAAGCTCTTGCTGGCCAGCACCTGCCCTAGGCAGCCCTTCCACAGCCCCACAAGCACTGGCGCTCTGAGCTTCCTAGCCACAGCACAGTGGGGACGTTCCTTCTCAGCACAGCCAGAGCCCAGCTCCGAAATTCGAAACGTCCAGCCACTGCTCCCACACCAAAGGGGCTAGCACTGAAAGCTCTTGCTGGCCCTCACCTTCCCTAGGCAGCCCTTCCACAGCCCCACAAGCACTGGCGCTCTGAGCTTCCTAGCCACAGCACAGTGGGGACGTTCCTTCTCAGCACATCCAGAGCCCAGCTCCCAAATCGGAAACGTCCAGCCACTGCTCCCACACCAAAGGGGCTAGCACTGAAAGCTCTTGCTGGCCCTCACCTTCCCTAGGCAGCCCTTCCACAGCCCCACAAGCACTGGCCCTCTGAGCTTCCTAGCCACAGCACAGTGGGGACGTTCCTTCTCGGCACAGACAGAGCCCAGCTCCGAAACTCAAAACGTCCAGCCACTGCTCCCACACCAAAGGGGCTAGCACTGAAAGCTCTTGCTGGCCAGCACCTTCCCTAGGCAGCCCTTCCACAGCCCCACAAGCACTGGCGCCCTGACCTTCCTAGCCACAGCACAGTGGGGACGTTCCTTCTCAGCACAGACAGAGCCCAGCTCCGAAATTCGAAACGTCCAGCCACTGCTCCCACACCAAAGGGGCTAGCACTGAAAGCTCTTGCTGGCCATCACCTTCCCTAGGCAGCCCTTCCACAGCCCCACAAGCACTGGCCCTCTGAGCTTCCTAGCCACAGCACAGTGGGGACGTTCCTTCTCAGCACAGCCAGAGGCACCTCAAAAATTCGAAACGTCCAGCCACTGCTCCCACACCAAAGGGGCTAGCACTGAAAGCTCTTGCTGGCCATCACCTGCCCTAGGCAGCCCTTCCACAGCCCCACAAGCACTGGCGCTCTGAGCTTCCTAGCCACAGCACAGTGGGGACGTTCCTTCTCAGCACAGCCAGAGCCCACCTCAGAAATTCGAAACATCCAGCCACTGCTCCCACACAAAAGGGGCTAGCACTGAAAGCTCTTGCTGGCCCTCACCTGCCCTAGGCAGCCCTTCCACAGCCCCACAAGCACTGGCGCTCTGAGCTTCCTAGCCACAGCACAGTGGGGACATTCCTTCTCGGCACAGCTAGAGCCCAGCTCCGAAATTCACAACGTCCAGCCACTGCTCCCACACCAAAGGGGCTAGCACTGAAAGCTCTTGCTGGCCCTCACCTTCCCTAGGCAGCCCTTCCACAGCCCCACAAGCCCTGGCCCTCTGAGCTTCCTAGCCACAGCACAGTGGGGACGTTCCTTCTCAGCACAGCCACAGCCCAGCTCCGAAATTCGAAACGTCCAGCCACTGCTCCCACACGAAAGGGGCTAGCACTGAAAGCTCTTGCTGGACATCACCTGCCCTAGGCAGCCCTTCCACAGCCCCACAAGCACTGGCCCTCTGAGCTTCCTAGCCACAGCACAGTGGGGACGTTCCTTCTCAGCACATCCAGAGCCCAGCTCCCAAATCGGAAAAGTCCAGCCACTGCTCCCACACCAAAGGGGCTAGCACTGAAAGCTCTTGCTGGCCATCACCTTCCCTAGGCAGCCCTTCCACAGCCCCACAAGCACTGGCGCTCTGAGCTTCCTAGCCACAGCACAGTGGGGACGTTCCTTCTCAGCACAGCCAGAGCCCAGCTCCGAAATTCAAAACGTCCAGCCACTGCTCCCACACCAAAGGGGCTAGCACTGAAAGCTCTTGCTGGCCATCACCTGCCCTAGGCAGCCCTTCCACAGCCCCACAAGCACTGGCGCTCTGAGCTTCCTAGCCACAGCACAGTGGGGACGTTCCTTCTCAGCACAGCCAGAGCCCAGCTCCGAAATTCAAAACGTCCAGCCACTGCACCCACACCAAAGGGGCTAGCACTGAAAGCTCTTGCTGGCCATCACCTGCCCTAGGCAGCCCTTCCACAGCCCCACAAGCACCGGGGCTCTGAGCTTCCTAGCCACAGCACAGTGGGGACGTTCCTTCTCAGCACAGCCAGAGCCCAGCTCCCAAGTTGGAAACCTCCAGCCACTGCTCCCACACCAAAGGGGCTAGCACTGAAAGCTCTTGCTGGCCAGCACCTGCCCTAGGCAGCCCTTCCACAGCCCCACAAGCACTGGCGCTCTGAGCTTCCTAGCCACAGCACAGTGGGGACGTTCCTTCTCAGCACAGCCAGAGCCCAGCTCCGAAATTCAAAACGTCCAGCCACTGCACCCACACCAAAGGGGCTAGCACTGAAAGCTCTTGCTGGCCAGCACCTGCCCTAGGCAGCCCTTCCACAGCCCCACAAGCACCGGGGCTCTGAGCTTCCTAGCCACAGCACAGTGGGGACGTTCCTTCTCAGCACAGCCAGAGCCCAGCTCCGAAATTCAAAACGTCCAGCCACTGCTCCCACACCAAAGGGGCTAGCACTGAAAGCTCTTGCTGGCCAGCACCTGCCCTAGGCAGCCCTTCCACAGCCCCACAAGCACTGGCGCTCTGAGCTTCCTAGCCACAGCACAGTGGGGACGTTCCTTCTCAGCACAGCCAGAGCCCAGCTCCGAAATTCAAAACGTCCAGCCACTGCTCCCACACCAAAGGGGCTAGCACTGAAAGCTCTTGCTGGACATCACCTTCCCTAGGCAGCCCTTCCACAGCCCCACAAGCACTGGCGCTCTGAGCTTCCTAGCCACAGCATAGTGAGGACGTTCCTTCGCAGCGCAGCCAGAGCCCAGCTCCGAAATTCAAAACGTCCAGCCACTGCTCCCACACCAAAGGGGCTAGCACTGAAAGCTCTTGCTGGCCAGCACCTGCCCTAGGCAGCCCTTCCACAGCCCCACAAGCACTGGCGCTCTGAGCTTCCTAGCCACAGCACAGTGGGGACGTTCCTTCTCAGCACAGCCAGAGCCCAGCTCCGAAATTCAAAATGTCCAGCCACTGCTCCCACACCAAAGGGGCTAGCACTGAAAGCTCTTGCTGGCCAGCACCTGCCCTAGGCAGCCCTTCCACAGCCCCACAAGCACTGGCGCTCTGAGCTTCCTAGTCACAGCACAGTGGGGACGTTCCTTCTCAGCACAGCCACAGCCCAGCTCCGAAATTCAAAACGTCCAGCCACTGCTCCCACACCAAAGGGGCTAGCACTGAAAGCTCTTGCTGGCCAGCACCTTCCCTAGGCAGCCCTTCCACAGCCCCACAAGCACTGGCGCTCTGAGCTTCCTAGCCACAGCACAGTGGGGACGTTCCTTCTCAGCACAGCCACAGCCCAGCTCCCAAATTCAAAACGTCCAGCCACTGCTCCCACACCTAAGGGGCTAGCACTGAAAGCTCTTGCTGGCCAGCACCTGCCCTAGGCAGCCCTTCCACAGCCCCACAAGCACTGGCGCTCTGAGCTTCCTAGCCACAGCACAGTGGGGACGTTCCTTCTCAGCACAGCCAGAGCCCAGCTCCGAAATTCAAAACGTCCAGCCACTGCTCCCACACCAAAGGGGCTAGCACTGAAAGCTCTTGCTGGCCAGCACCTGCCCTAGGCAGCCCTTCCACAGCCCCACAAGCACTGGCCCTCTGAGCTTCCTAGCCACAGCACAGTGGGGACGTTCCTTCTCAGCACAGCCAGAGCCCAGCTCCGAAATTCAAAACGTCCAGCCACTGCTCCCACACCAAAGGGGCTAGCACTGAAAGCTCTTGCTGGCCAGCACCTGCCCTAGGCAGCCCTTCCACAGCCCCACAAGCACTGGGGCTCTGAGCTTCCTAGCCACAGCACAGTGGGGACGTTCCTTCTCAGCACAGCCAGAGCCCAGCTCCGAAATTCGAAACGTCCAGCCACTGCTCCCACACCAAAGGGGCTAGCACTGAAAGCTCTTGCTGGCCAGCACCTGCCCTAGGCAGCCCTTCCACAGCCCCACAAGCACTGGCGCTCTGAGCTTCCTAGCCACAGCACAGTGGGGACGTTCCTTCTCAGCACAGCCAGAGCCCAGCTCCGAAATTCAAAACGTCCAGCCACTGCTCCCACACCAAAGGGGCTAGCACTGAAAGCACTTGCTGGCCATCACCTGCCCTAGGCAGCCCTTCCACAGCCCCACAAGCACTGGCGCTCTGAGCTTCCTAGCCACAGCACAGTGGGGACGTTCCTTCTCAGCACAGCCACAGCCCAGCTCCCAAATTCAAAACGTCCAGCCACTGCTCCCACACCAAAGGGGCTAGCACTGAAAGCTCTTGCTGGCCAGCACCTGCCCTAGGCAGCCCTTCCACAGCCCCACAAGCACTGGCGCTCTGAGCTTCCTAGTCACAGCACAGTGGGGACGTTCCTTCTCAGCACAGCCACAGCCCAGCTCCGAAATTCAAAACGTCCAGCCACTGCTCCCACACCAAAGGGGCTAGCACTGAAAGCTCTTGCTGGCCAGCACCTGCCCTAGGCAGCCCTTCCACAGCCCCACAAGCACTGGCGCTCTGAGCTTCCTAGCCACAGCACAGTGGGGACGTTCCTTCTCAGCACAGCCAGAGTCCAGCTCCCAAATTCAAAACGTCCAGCCACTGCTCCCACACCAAAGGGGCTAGCACTGAAAGCTCTTGCTGGCCAGCACCTGCCCTAGGCAGCCCTTCCACAGCCCCACAAGCACTGGCGCTCTGAGCTTCCTAGCCACAGCACAGTGGGGACGTTCCTTCTCAGCACAGCCAGAGCCCAGCTCCAAAATTCAAAACGTCCAGCCACTGCTCCCACACCAAAGGGGCTAGCACTGAAAGCTCTTGCTGGCCAGCACCTGCCCTAGGCAGCCCTTCCACAGCCCCACAAGCACCGGGGCTCTGAGCTTCCTAGCCACAGCACAGTGGGGACGTTCCTTCTCAGCACAGCCACAGCCCAGCTCCCAAGTTGGAAACCTCCAGCCACTGCTCCCACACCAAAGGGGCTAGCACTGAAAGCTCTTGCTGGCCAGCACCTGCCCTAGGCAGCCCTTCCACAGCCCCACAAGCACTGGTGCTCTGAGCTTCCTAGCCACAGCACAGTGGGGACGTTCCTTCTCAGCACAGCCAGAGCCCAGCTCCGAAATTCAAAACGTCCAGCCACTGCTCCCACACCAAAGGGGCTAGCACTGAAAGCTCTTGCTGGCCATCACCTGCCCTAGGCAGCCCTTCCACAGCCCCACAAGCACTGGCGCTCTGAGCTTCCTAGCCACAGCACAGTGGGGACGTTCCTTCTCAGCACAGCCAGAGCCCAGCTCCGAAATTCAAAACGTCCATCCACTGCACCCACACCAAAGGGGCTAGCACTGAAAGCTCTTGCTGGCCATCACCTGCCCTAGGCAGCCCTTCCACAGCCCCACAAGCACCGGGGCTCTGAGCTTCCTAGCCACAGCACAGTGGGGACGTTCCTTCTCAGCACAGCCACAGCCCAGCTCCCAAGTTGGAAACATCCAGCCACTGCTCCCACACCAAAGGGGCTAGCACTGAAAGCTCTTGCTGGCCAGCACCTGCCCTAGGCAGCCCTTCCACAGCCCCACAAGCACTGGCGCTCTGAGCTTCCTAGCCACAGCACAGTGGGGACGTTCCTTCTCAGCACAGCCAGAGCCCAGCTCCGAAATTCAAAACGTCCAGCCACTGCTCCCACACGAAAGGGGCTAGCACTGAAAGCTCTTGCTGGCCATCACCTGCCCTAGGCAGCCCTTCCACAGCCCCACAAGCACTGGCGCTCTGAGCTTCCTAGCCACAGCACAGTGGGGACGTTCCTTCTCAGCACAGCCACAGCCCAGCTCCGAAATTCAAAACGTCCAGCCACTGCACCCACACCAAAGGGGCTAGCACTGAAAGCTCTTGCTGGCCAGCACCTGCCCTAGGCAGCCCTTCCAGAGCCCCACAAGCACCGGGGCTCTGAGCTTCCTAGCCACAGCACAGTGGGGACGTTCCTTCTCAGCACAGCCACAGCCCAGCTCCCAAGTTGGAAACCTCCAGCCACTGCTCCCACACCAAAGGGGCTAGCACTGAAAGCTCTTGCTGGCCAGCACCTGCCCTAGGCAGCCCTTCCACAGCCCCACAAGCACTGGCGCTCTGAGCTTCCTAGCCACAGCACAGTGGGGACGTTCCTTCTCAGCACAGCCACAGCCCAGCTCCGAAATTCAAAACGTCCAGCCACTGCTCCCACACCAAAGGGGCTAGCACTGAAAGCTCTTGCTGGCCATCACCTTCCCTAGGCAGCCCTTCCACAGCCCCACTAGCACTGGCGCTCTGAGCTTCCTAGCCACAGCATAGTGGGGACGTTCCTTCGCAGCACAGCCAGAGCCCAGCTCCGAAATTCAAAACGTCCAGCCACTGCTCCCACACCAAAGGGGCTAGCACTGAAAGCTCTTGCTGGCCAGCACCTGCCCTAGGCAGCCCTTCCACAGCCCCACAAGCACCGGGGCTCTGAGCTTCCTAGCCACAGCACAGTGGGGACGTTCCTTCTCAGCACAGCCACAGCCCAGCTCCCAAGTTGGAAACCTCCAGCCACTGCTCCCACACCAAAGGGGCTAGCACTGAAAGCTCTTGCTGGCCATCACCTGCCCTAGGCAGCCCTTCCACAGCCCCACAAGCACTGGCGCTCTGAGCTTCCTAGCCACAGCACAGTGGGGACGTTCCTTCTCAGCACAGCCAGAGCCCAGCTCCGAAATTCAAAACGTCCAGCCACTGCTCCCACACCAAAGGGGCTAGCACTGAAAGCTCTTGCTGGCCAGCACCTGCCCTAGGCAGCCCTTCCACAGCCCCACAAGCACTGGCGCTCTGAGCTTCCTAGCCACAGCACAGTGGGGACGTTCCTTCTCAGCACAGCCAGAGCCCAGCTCCCAAATTCAAAACGTCCAGCCACTGCTCCCACACCAAAGGGGCTAGCACTGAAAGCTCTTGCTGGCCAGCACCTGCCCTAGGCAGCCCTTCCACAGCCCCACAAGCACTGGCGCTCTGAGCTTCCTAGTCACAGCACAGTGGGGACGTTCCTTCTCAGCACAGCCACAGCCCAGCTGCAAAATTCAAAACGTCCAGCCACTGCTCCCACACCAAAGGGGCTAGCACTGAAAGCTCTGGCTGGCCAGCACCTGCCCTAGGCAGCCCTTCCACAGCCCCACAAGCACTGGCGCTCTGAGCTTCCTAGCCACAGCACAGTGGGGACGTTCCTTCTCAGCACAGCCACAGCCCAGCTCCGAAATTCAAAACGTCCAGCCACTGCTCCCACACCAAAGGGGCTAGCACTGAAAGCTCTTGCTGGCCAGCACCTGCCCTAGGCAGCCCTTCCACAGCCCCACAAGCACTGGCGCTCTGAGCTTCCTAGTCACAGCACAGTGGGGACGTTCCTTCTCAGCACAGCCACAGCCCAGCTCCGAAATTCAAAACGTCCAGCCACTGCTCCCACACCAAAGGGGCTAGCACTGAAAGCTCTGGCTGGCCAGCACCTGCCCTAGGCAGCCCTTCCACAGCCCCACAAGCACTGGCGCTCTGAGCTTCCTAGCCACAGCACAGTGGGGACGTTCCTTCTCAGCACAGCCACAGCCCAGCTCCCAAATTCAAAACGTCCAGCCACTGCTCCCACACCAAAGGGGCTAGCACTGAAAGCTCTTGCTGGACATCACCTTCCCTAGGCAGCCCTTCCACAGCCCCACAAGCACTGGCGCTCTGAGCTTCCTAGCCACAGCATAGTGGGGACGTTCCTTCGCAGCACAGCCAGAGCCCAGCTCCGAAATTCAAAACGTCCAGCCACTGCTCCCACACCAAAGGGGCTAGCACTGAAAGCTCTTGCTGGCCATCACCTGCCCTAGGCAGCCCTTCCACAGCCCCACAAGCACTGGCGCTCTGAGCTTCCTAGCCACAGCACAGTGGGGACGTTCCTTCTCAGCACAGCCACAGCCCAGCTCCGAAATTCAAAACGTCCAGCCACTGCTCCCACACCAAAGGGGCTAGCACTGAAAGCTCTTGCTGGCCATCACCTGCCCTAGGCAGCCCTTCCACAGCCCCACAAGCACTGGCGCTCTGAGCTTCCTAGCCACAGCACAGTGGGGACGTTCCTTCTCAGCACAGCCAGAGCCCAGCTCCGAAATTCAAAACGTCCAGCCACTGCTCCCACACCAAAGGGGCTAGCACTGAAAGCTCTTGCTGGCCAGCACCTTCCCTAGGCAGCCCTTCCACAGCCCCACAAGCACTGGCGCTCTGAGCTTCCTAGCCACAGCACAGTGGGGACGTTCCTTCTCAGCACAGCCACAGCCCAGCTCCCAAATTCAAAACGTCCAGCCACTGCTCCCACACCAAAGGGGCTAGCACTGAAAGCTCTTGCTGGCCAGCACCTGCCCTAGGCAGCCCTTCCACAGCCCCACAAGCACTGGCGCTCTGAGCTTCCTAGCCACAGCACAGTGGGGACGTTCCTTCTCAGCACAGCCACAGCCCAGCTCCCAAATTCAAAACGTCCAGCCACTGCTCCCACACCAAAGGGGCTAGCACTGAAAGCTCTTGCTGGCCAGCACCTGCCCTAGGCAGCCCTTCCACAGCCCCACAAGCACTGGCGCTCTGAGCTTCCTAGTCACAGCACAGTGGGGACGTTCCTTCTCAGCACAGCCACAGCCCAGCTCCGAAATTCAAAACGTCCAGCCACTGCTCCCACACCAAAGGGGCTAGCACTGAAAGCTCTTGCTGGCCAGCACCTGCCCTAGGCAGCCCTTCCACAGCCCCACAAGCACTGGCGCTCTGAGCTTCCTAGCCACAGCACAGTGGGGACGTTCCTTCTCAGCACAGCCACAGCCCAGCTCCCAAATTCAAAACGTCCAGCCACTGCTCCCACACCAAAGGGGCTAGCACTGAAAGCTCTTGCTGGCCAGCACCTGCCCTAGGCAGCCCTTCCACAGCCCCACAAGCACTGGCGCTCTGAGCTTCCTAGTCACAGCACAGTGGGGACGTTCCTTCTCAGCACAGCCACAGCCCAGCTCCCAAATTCAAAACGTCCAGCCACTGCTCCCACACCAAAGGGGCTAGCACTGAAAGCTCTTGCTGGCCATCACCTGCCCTAGGCAGCCCTTCCACAGCCCCACAAGCACTGGCGCTCTGAGCTTCCTAGCCACAGCACAGTGGGGACGTTCCTTCTCAGCACAGCCACAGCCCAGCTCCGAAATTCAAAACGTCCAGCCACTGCTCCCACACCAAAGGGGCTAGCACTGAAAGCTCTTGCTGGACATCACCTTCCCTAGGCAGCCCTTCCACAGCCCCACAAGCACTGGCGCTCTGAGCTTCCTAGCCACAGCATAGTGGGGACGTTCCTTCGCAGCACAGCCAGAGCCCAGCTCCGAAATTCAAAACGTCCAGCCACTGCTCCCACACCAAAGGGGCTAGCACTGAAAGCTCTTGCTGGCCATCACCTGCCCTAGGCAGCCCTTCCACAGCCCCACAAGCACTGGCGCTCTGAGCTTCCTAGCCACAGCACAGTGGGGACGTTCCTTCTCAGCACAGCCACAGCCCAGCTCCCAAGTTGGAAACCTCCAGCCACTGCTCCCACACCAAAGGGGCTAGCACTGAAAGCTCTTGCTGGCCATCACCTGCCCTAGGCAGCCCTTCCACAGCCCCACAAGCACTGGCGCTCTGAGCTTCCTAGTCACAGCACAGTGGGGACGTTCCTTCTCAGCACAGCCACAGCCCAGCTCCGAAATTCAAAACGTCCAGCCACTGCTCCCACACCAAAGGGGCTAGCACTGAAAGCTCTTGCTGGCCAGCACCTGCCCTAGGCAGCCCTTCCACAGCCCCACAAGCACCGGGGCTCTGAGCTTCCTAGCCACAGCACAGTGGGGACGTTCCTTCTCAGCACAGCCACAGCCCAGCTCCCAAGTTGGAAACCTCCAGCCACTGCTCCCACACCAAAGGGGCTAGCACTGAAAGCTCTTGCTGGCCAGCACCTGCCCTAGGCAGCCCTTCCACAGCCCCACAAGCACTGGCGCTCTGAGCTTCCTAGCCACAGCACAGTGGGGACGTTCCTTCTCAGCACAGCCAGAGCCCAGCTCCGAAATTCAAAACGTCCAGCCACTGCTCCCACACCAAAGGGGCTAGCACTGAAAGCTCTTGCTGGCCAGCACCTGCCCTAGGCAGCCCTTCCACAGCCCCACAAGCACTGGCGCTCTGAGCTTCCTAGCCACAGCACAGTGGGGACGTTCCTTCTCAGCACAGCCAGAGTCCAGCTCCAAAATTCAAAACGTCCAGCCACTGCTCCCACACCAAAGGGGCTAGCACTGAAAGCTCTTGCTGGCCAGCACCTGCCCTAGGCAGCCCTTCCACAGCCCCACAAGCACTGGCGCTCTGAGCTTCCTAGCCACAGCACAGTGGGGACGTTCCTTCTCAGCACAGCCAGAGCCCAGCTCCGAAATTCAAAACGTCCAGCCACTGCTCCCACACCAAAGGGGCTAGCACTGAAAGCTCTTGCTGGCCAGCACCTGCCCTAGGCAGCCCTTCCACAGCCCCACAAGCACCGGGGCTCTGAGCTTCCTAGCCACAGCACAGTGGGGACGTTCCTTCTCAGCACAGCCAGAGCCCAGCTCCCAAGTTGGAAACCTCCAGCCACTGCTCCCACACCAAAGGGGCTAGCACTGAAAGCTCTTGCTGGCCAGCACCTTCCCTAGGCAGCCCTTCCACAGCCCCACAAGCACTGGCGCTCTGAGCTTCCTAGCCACAGCACAGTGGGGACGTTCCTTCTCAGCACAGCCAGAGCCCAGCTCCGAAATTCAAAACGTCCAGCCACTGCTCCCACACCAAAGGGGCTAGCACTGAAAGCTCTTGCTGGCCATCACCTTCCCTAGGCAGCCCTTCCACAGCCCCACAAGCACTGGCGCTCTGAGCTTCCTAGCCACAGCACAGTGGGGACGTTCCTTCTCAGCACAGCCAGAGCCCAGCTCCGAAATTCAAAACGTCCATCCACTGCACCCACACCAAAGGGGCTAGCACTGAAAGCTCTTGCTGGCCAGCACCTGCCCTAGGCAGCCCTTCCACAGCCCCACAAGCACCGGGGCTCTGAGCTTCCTAGCCACAGCACAGTGGGGACGTTCCTTCTCAGCACAGCCACAGCCCAGCTCCCAAGTTGGAAACCTCCAGCCACTGCTCCCACACCAAAGGGGCTAGCACTGAAAGCTCTTGCTGGCCAGCACCTGCCCTAGGCAGCCCTTCCACAGCCCCACAAGCACTGGCGCTCTGAGCTTCCTAGCCACAGCACAGTGGGGACGTTCCTTCTCAGCACAGCCAGAGCCCAGCTCCGAAATTCAAAACGTCCAGCCACTGCTCCCACACCAAAGGGGCTAGCACTGAAAGCTCTTGCTGGCCAGCACCTTCCCTAGGCAGCCCTTCCACAGCCCCACAAGCACTGGCGCTCTGAGCTTCCTAGCCACAGCATAGTGGGGACGTTCCTTCGCAGCACAGCCAGAGCCCAGCTCCGAAATTCAAAACGTCCAGCCACTGCTCCCACACCAAAGGGGCTAGCACTGAAAGCTCTTGCTGGCCAGCACCTGCCCTAGGCAGCCCTTCCACAGCCCCACAAGCACCGGGGCTCTGAGCTTCCTAGCCACAGCACAGTGGGGACGTTCCTTCTCAGCACAGCCACAGCCCAGCTCCCAAGTTGGAAACCTCCAGCCACTGCTCCCACACCAAAGGGGCTAGCACTGAAAGCTCTTGCTGGCCAGCACCTGCCCTAGGCAGCCCTTCCACAGCCCCACAAGCACTGGCGCTCTCAGCTTCCTAGCCACAGCACAGTGGGGACGTTCCTTCTCAGCACAGCCAGAGCCCAGCTCCGAAATTCAAAACGTCCAGCCACTGCTCCCACACCAAAGGGGCTAGCACTGAAAGCTCTTGCTGGCCAGCACCTGCCCTAGGCAGCCCTTCCACAGCCCCACAAGCACTGGCGCTCTGAGCTTCCTAGCCACAGCACAGTGGGGACGTTCCTTCTCAGCACAGCCACAGCCCAGCTCCCAAATTCAAAACGTCCAGCCACTGCTCCCACACCAAAGGGGCTAGCACTGAAAGCTCTTGCTGGCCAGCACCTGCCCTAGGCAGCCCTTCCACAGCCCCACAAGCACTGGCGCTCTGAGCTTCCTAGCCACAGCACAGTGGGGACGTTCCTTCTCAGCACAGCCACAGCCCAGCTCCGAAATTCAAAACGTCCAGCCACTGCTCCCACACCAAAGGGGCTAGCACTGAAAGCTCTGGCTGGCCAGCACCTGCCCTAGGCAGCCCTTCCACAGCCCCACAAGCACTGGCGCTCTGAGCTTCCTAGCCACAGCACAGTGGGGACGTTCCTTCTCAGCACAGCCACAGCCCAGCTCCGAAATTCAAAACGTCCAGCCACTGCTCCCACACCAAAGGGGCTAGCACTGAAAGCTCTTGCTGGCCAGCACCTGCCCTAGGCAGCCCTTCCACAGCCCCACAAGCACTGGCGCTCTGAGCTTCCTAGCCACAGCACAGTGGGGACGTTCCTTCTCAGCACAGCCAGAGCCCAGCTCCGAAATTCAAAACGTCCAGCCACTGCTCCCACACCAAAGGGGCTAGCACTGAAAGCTCTTGCTGGCCAGCACCTGCCCTAGGCAGCCCTTCCACAGCCCCACAAGCACCGGGGCTCTGAGCTTCCTAGCCACAGCACAGTGGGGACGTTCCTTCTCAGCACAGCCACAGCCCAGCTCCCAAGTTGGAAACCTCCAGCCACTGCTCCCACACCAAAGGGGCTAGCACTGAAAGCTCTTGCTGGCCAGCACCTGCCCTAGGCAGCCCTTCCACAGCCCCACAAGCACTGGCGCTCTGAGCTTCCTAGCCACAGCACAGTGGGGACGTTCCTTCTCAGCACAGCCAGAGCCCAGCTCCGAAATTCAAAACGTCCAGCCACTGCTCCCACACCAAAGGGGCTAGCACTGAAAGCTCTTGCTGGCCAGCACCTGCCCTAGGCAGCCCTTCCACAGCCCCACAAGCACTGGCGCTCTGAGCTTCCTAGCCACAGCACAGTGGGGACGTTCCTTCTCAGCACAGCCAGAGTCCAGCTCCAAAATTCAAAACGTCCAGCCACTGCTCCCACACCAAAGGGGCTAGCACTGAAAGCTCTTGCTGGCCAGCACCTGCCCTAGGCAGCCCTTCCACAGCCCCACAAGCACTGGCGCTCTGAGCTTCCTAGCCACAGCACAGTGGGGACGTTCCTTCTCAGCACAGCCACAGCCCAGCTCCGAAATTCAAAACGTCCAGCCACTGCTCCCACACCAAAGGGGCTAGCACTGAAAGCTCTTGCTGGCCAGCACCTGCCCTAGGCAGCCCTTCCACAGCCCCACAAGCACCGGGGCTCTGAGCTTCCTAGCCACAGCACAGTGGGGACGTTCCTTCTCAGCACAGCCACAGCCCAGCTCCCAA
The DNA here is from genome assembly GCF_965638725.1 of Aptenodytes patagonicus. Lineage (NCBI taxonomy): Eukaryota > Metazoa > Chordata > Aves > Sphenisciformes > Spheniscidae > Aptenodytes > Aptenodytes patagonicus. Next base: position 704,881 of record NW_027472006.1, read on the forward strand.
GTTGGAAACCTCCAGCCACTGCTCCCACACCAAAGGGGCTAGCACTGAAAGCTCTTGCTGGCCAGCACCTTCCCTAGGCAGCCCTTCCACAGCCCCACAAGCACTGGCGCTCTGAGCTTCCTAGCCACAGCACAGTGGGGACGTTCCTTCTCAGCACAGCCAGAGCCCAGCTCCGAAATTCAAAACGTCCAGCCACTGCTCCCACACCAAAGGGGCTAGCACTGAAAGCTCTTGCTGGCCATCACCTGCCCTAGGCAGCCCTTCCACAGCCCCACAAGCACTGGCGCTCTGAGCTTCCTAGCCACAGCACAGTGGGGACGTTCCTTCTCAGCACAGCCACAGCCCAGCTCCGAAATTCAAAACGTCCAGCCACTGCACCCACACCAAAGGGGCTAGCACTGAAAGCTCTTGCTGGCCAGCACCTGCCCTAGGCAGCCCTTCCACAGCCCCACAAGCACCGGGGCTCTGAGCTTCCTAGCCACAGCACAGTGGGGACGTTCCTTCTCAGCACAGCCACAGCCCAGCTCCCAAGTTGGAAACCTCCAGCCACTGCTCCCACACCAAAGGGGCTAGCACTGAAAGCTCTTGCTGGCCAGCACCTGCCCTAGGCAGCCCTTCCACAGCCCCACAAGCACTGGCGCTCTGAGCTTCCTAGCCACAGCACAGTGGGGACGTTCCTTCTCAGCACAGCCAGAGCCCAGCTCCGAAATTCAAAACGTCCAGCCACTGCTCCCACACCAAAGGGGCTAGCACTGAAAGCTCTTGCTGGCCAGCACCTTCCCTAGGCAGCCCTTCCACAGCCCCACAAGCACTGGCGCTCTGAGCTTCCTAGCCACAGCATAGTGGGGACGTTCCTTCGCAGCACAGCCAGAGCCCAGCTCCGAAATTCAAAACGTCCAGCCACTGCTCCCACACCAAAGGGGCTAGCACTGAAAGCTCTTGCTGGCCAGCACCTGCCCTAGGCAGCCCTTCCACAGCCCCACAAGCACCGGGGCTCTGAGCTTCCTAGCCACAGCACAGTGGGGACGTTCCTTCTCAGCACAGCCACAGCCCAGCTCCCAAGTTGGAAACCTCCAGCCACTGCTCCCACACCAAAGGGGCTAGCACTGAAAGCTCTTGCTGGCCATCACCTGCCCTAGGCAGCCCTTCCACAGCCCCACAAGCACTGGCGCTCTGAGCTTCCTAGCCACAGCACAGTGGGGACGTTCCTTCTCGGCACAGCCACAGCCCAGCTCCCAAATTCAAAACGTCCAGCCACTGCTCCCACACCAAAGGGGCTAGCACTGAAAGCTCTTGCTGGCCAGCACCTGCCCTAGGCAGCCCTTCCACAGCCCCACAAGCACTGGCGCTCTGAGCTTCCTAGCCACAGCACAGTGGGGACGTTCCTTCTCAGCACAGCCACAGCCCAGCTCCCAAATTCAAAACGTCCAGCCACTGCTCCCACACCAAAGGGGCTAGCACTGAAAGCTCTTGCTGGCCAGCACCTGCCCTAGGCAGCCCTTCCACAGCCCCACAAGCACTGGCGCTCTGAGCTTCCTAGCCACAGCACAGTGGGGACGTTCCTTCTCAGCACAGCCACAGCCCAGCTCCGAAATTCAAAACGTCCAGCCACTGCTCCCACACCAAAGGGGCTAGCACTGAAAGCTCTGGCTGGCCAGCACCTGCCCTAGGCAGCCCTTCCACAGCCCCACAAGCACTGGCGCTCTGAGCTTCCTAGCCACAGCACAGTGGGGACGTTCCTTCTCAGCACAGCCACAGCCCAGCTCCGAAATTCAAAACGTCCAGCCACTGCTCCCACACCTAAGGGGCTAGCACTGAAAGCTCTTGCTGGCCAGCACCTGCCCTAGGCAGCCCTTCCACAGCCCCACAAGCACTGGCGCTCTGAGCTTCCTAGCCACAGCACAGTGGGGACGTTCCTTCTCAGCACAGCCAGAGCCCAGCTCCGAAATTCAAAACGTCCAGCCACTGCTCCCACACCAAAGGGGCTAGCACTGAAAGCTCTTGCTGGCCAGCACCTGCCCTAGGCAGCCCTTCCACAGCCCCACAAGCACTGGCGCTCTGAGCTTCCTAGCCACAGCACAGTGGGGACGTTCCTTCTCAGCACAGCCAGAGTCCAGCTCCAAAATTCAAAACGTCCAGCCACTGCTCCCACACCAAAGGGGCTAGCACTGAAAGCTCTTGCTGGCCAGCACCTGCCCTAGGCAGCCCTTCCACAGCCCCACAAGCACTGGCGCTCTGAGCTTCCTAGCCACAGCACAGTGGGGACGTTCCTTCTCAGCACAGCCAGAGCCCAGCTCCGAAATTCAAAACGTCCAGCCACTGCTCCCACACCAAAGGGGCTAGCACTGAAAGCTCTTGCTGGCCATCACCTGCCCTAGGCAGCCCTTCCACAGCCCCACAAGCACTGGCGCTCTGAGCTTCCTAGCCACAGCACAGTGGGGACGTTCCTTCTCAGCACAGCCAGAGCCCAGCTCCGAAATTCAAAACGTCCAGCCACTGCACCCACACCAAAGGGGCTAGCACTGAAAGCTCTTGCTGGCCATCACCTGCCCTAGGCAGCCCTTCCACAGCCCCACAAGCACCGGGGCTCTGAGCTTCCTAGCCACAGCACAGTGGGGACGTTCCTTCTCAGCACAGCCACAGCCCAGCTCCCAAGTTGGAAACCTCCAGCCACTGCTCCCACACCAAAGGGGCTAGCACTGAAAGCTCTTGCTGGCCATCACCTTCCCTAGGCAGCCCTTCCACAGCCCCACAAGCACTGGCGCCCTGAGCTTCCTAGCCACAGCACAGTGGGGACGTTCCTTCTCAGCACAGCCAGAGCCCAGCTCCCAAATCGGAAACGTCCAGCCACTGCTCCCACACCAAAGGGGCTAGCACTGAAAGCTCTTCCTGGCCAGCACCTGCCCTAGGCAGCCCTTCCACAGCCCCACAAGCACTGGCCCTCTGAGCTTCCTAGCCACAGCACAGTGGGGACGTTCCTTCTCAGCACAGCCAGAGCCCACCTCAGAAATTCGAAACGTCCAGCCACTGCTCCCACACCAAAGGGGCTAGCACTGAAAGCTCTTGCTGGCCCTCACCTGCCCTAGGCAGCCCTTCCACAGCCCCACAAGCACTGGCCCTCTGAGCTTCCTAGCCACAGCACAGTGGGGACATTCCTTCTCGGCACAGCCAGAGCCCAGCTCCGAAATTCGAAACGTCCAGCCACTGCTCCCACACCAAAGGGGCTAGCACTGAAAGCTCTTGCTGGCCCTCACCTTCCCTAGGCAGCCCTTCCACAGCCCCACAAGCACTGGCCCTCTGAAATTCCTAGCCACAGCACGGTGGGGACATTCCTTCTTAGCACAGCCAGAGCCCAGCTCCGAAATTCGAAACGTCCAGCCACTGCTCCCACACCAATGGTGCTAGCACTGAAAGCTCTTGCTGGCCAGCACTTTCCCTAGGCAGCCCTTCCACAGCCCCACAAGCACTGGCGCCCTGACCTTCCTAGCCACAGCACAGTGGGGACGTTCCTTCTCAGCACAGCCAGAGCCCACCTCAAAAATTCGAAACGTCCAGCCACTGCTCCCACACGAAAGGGGCTAGCACTGAAAGCTCTTGCTGGCCATCACCTTCCCTAGGCAGCCCTTCCACAGCCCCACAAGCACTGGCGCCCTGAGCTTCCTAGCCACAGCACAGTGGGGACGTTCCTTCTCAGCACAGCCAGAGCCCAGCTCCGAAACTCAAAACGTCCAGCCACTGCTCCCACACCAAAGGGGCTAGCACTGAAAGCTCTTGCTGGCCAGCAGCTTCCCTAGGCAGCCCTTCCACAGCCCCACAAGCCCTGGCCCTCTGAGCTTCCTAGCCACAGCACAGTGGGGACATTCCTTCTCGGCACAGCCAGAGCCCAGCTCCCAAATCGGAAACGTCCAGCCACTGCTCCCACACCAAAGGGGCTAGCACTGAAAGCTCTTGCTGGCCATCACCTGCCCTAGGCAGCCCTTCCACAGCCCCACAAGCACTGGCGCTCTGAGCTTCCTAGCCACAGCACAGTGGGGACATTCCTTCTCGGCACAGCCAGAGCCCAGCTCCCAAATCGGAAACGTCCAGCCACTGCTCCCACACCAAAGGGGCTAGCACTGAAAGCTCTTGCTGGCCAGCACTTTCCCTAGGCAGCCCTTCCACAGCCCCACAAGCACTGGCGCTCTGAGCTTCCTAGCCACAGCACAGTGGGGACGTTCCTTCTCAGCACAGCCAGAGCCCAGCTCCGAAATTCAAAACGTCCAGCCACTGCTCCCACACCAAAGGGGCTAGCACTGAAAGCTCTTGCTGGCCAGCACCTGCCCTAGGCAGCCCTTCCACAGCCCCACAAGCACTGGCGCTCTGAGCTTCCTAGCCACAGCACAGTGGGGACGTTCCTTCTCAGCACAGCCAGAGTCCAGCTCCAAAATTCAAAACGTCCAGCCACTGCTCCCACACCAAAGGGGCTAGCACTGAAAGCTCTTGCTGGCCAGCACCTGCCCTAGGCAGCCCTTCCACAGCCCCACAAGCACTGGCGCTCTGAGCTTCCTAGCCACAGCACAGTGGGGACGTTCCTTCTCAGCACAGCCAGAGCCCAGCTCCGAAATTCAAAACGTCCAGCCACTGCTCCCACACCAAAGGGGCTAGCACTGAAAGCTCTTGCTGGCCAGCACCTGCCCTAGGCAGCCCTTCCACAGCCCCACAAGCACCGGGGCTCTGAGCTTCCTAGCCACAGCACAGTGGGGACGTTCCTTCTCAGCACAGCCAGAGCCCAGCTCCCAAGTTGGAAACCTCCAGCCACTGCTCCCACACCAAAGGGGCTAGCACTGAAAGCTCTTGCTGGCCAGCACCTTCCCTAGGCAGCCCTTCCACAGCCCCACAAGCACTGGCGCTCTGAGCTTCCTAGCCACAGCACAGTGGGGACGTTCCTTCTCAGCACAGCCAGAGCCCAGCTCCGAAATTCAAAACGTCCAGCCACTGCTCCCACACCAAAGGGGCTAGCACTGAAAGCTCTTGCTGGCCATCACCTTCCCTAGGCAGCCCTTCCACAGCCCCACAAGCACTGGCGCTCTGAGCTTCCTAGCCACAGCACAGTGGGGACGTTCCTTCTCAGCACAGCCAGAGCCCAGCTCCGAAATTCAAAACGTCCATCCACTGCACCCACACCAAAGGGGCTAGCACTGAAAGCTCTTGCTGGCCAGCACCTGCCCTAGGCAGCCCTTCCACAGCCCCACAAGCACCGGGGCTCTGAGCTTCCTAGCCACAGCACAGTGGGGACGTTCCTTCTCAGCACAGCCACAGCCCAGCTCCCAAGTTGGAAACCTCCAGCCACTGCTCCCACACCAAAGGGGCTAGCACTGAAAGCTCTTGCTGGCCAGCACCTGCCCTAGGCAGCCCTTCCACAGCCCCACAAGCACTGGCGCTCTGAGCTTCCTAGCCACAGCACAGTGGGGACGTTCCTTCTCAGCACAGCCAGAGCCCAGCTCCGAAATTCAAAACGTCCAGCCACTGCTCCCACACCAAAGGGGCTAGCACTGAAAGCTCTTGCTGGCCAGCACCTTCCCTAGGCAGCCCTTCCACAGCCCCACAAGCACTGGCGCTCTGAGCTTCCTAGCCACAGCATAGTGGGGACGTTCCTTCGCAGCACAGCCAGAGCCCAGCTCCGAAATTCAAAACGTCCAGCCACTGCTCCCACACCAAAGGGGCTAGCACTGAAAGCTCTTGCTGGCCAGCACCTGCCCTAGGCAGCCCTTCCACAGCCCCACAAGCACCGGGGCTCTGAGCTTCCTAGCCACAGCACAGTGGGGACGTTCCTTCTCAGCACAGCCACAGCCCAGCTCCCAAGTTGGAAACCTCCAGCCACTGCTCCCACACCAAAGGGGCTAGCACTGAAAGCTCTTGCTGGCCATCACCTGCCCTAGGCAGCCCTTCCACAGCCCCACAAGCACTGGCGCTCTCAGCTTCCTAGCCACAGCACAGTGGGGACGTTCCTTCTCAGCACAGCCAGAGCCCAGCTCCGAAATTCAAAACGTCCAGCCACTGCTACCACACCAAAGGGGCTAGCACTGAAAGCTCTTGCTGGCCAGCACCTGCCCTAGGCAGCCCTTCCACAGCCCCACAAGCACCGGGGCTCTGAGCTTCCTAGCCACAGCACAGTGGGGACGTTCCTTCTCAGCACAGCCACAGCCCAGCTCCCAAGTTGGAAACCTCCAGCCACTGCTCCCACACCAAAGGGGCTAGCACTGAAAGCTCTTGCTGGCCATCACCTGCCCTAGGCAGCCCTTCCACAGCCCCACAAGCACTGGCGCTCTGAGCTTCCTAGCCACAGCACAGTGGGGACGTTCCTTCTCGGCACAGCCACAGCCCAGCTCCCAAATTCAAAACGTCCAGCCACTGCTCCCACACCAAAGGGGCTAGCACTGAAAGCTCTTGCTGGCCAGCACCTGCCCTAGGCAGCCCTTCCACAGCCCCACAAGCACTGGCGCTCTGAGCTTCCTAGCCACAGCACAGTGGGGACGTTCCTTCTCAGCACAGCCACAGCCCAGCTCCCAAATTCAAAACGTCCAGCCACTGCTCCCACACCAAAGGGGCTAGCACTGAAAGCTCTTGCTGGCCAGCACCTGCCCTAGGCAGCCCTTCCACAGCCCCACAAGCACTGGCGCTCTGAGCTTCCTAGCCACAGCACAGTGGGGACGTTCCTTCTCAGCACAGCCACAGCCCAGCTCCGAAATTCAAAACGTCCAGCCACTGCTCCCACACCAAAGGGGCTAGCACTGAAAGCTCTGGCTGGCCAGCACCTGCCCTAGGCAGCCCTTCCACAGCCCCACAAGCACTGGCGCTCTGAGCTTCCTAGCCACAGCACAGTGGGGACGTTCCTTCTCAGCACAGCCACAGCCCAGCTCCGAAATTCAAAACGTCCAGCCACTGCTCCCACACCTAAGGGGCTAGCACTGAAAGCTCTTGCTGGCCAGCACCTGCCCTAGGCAGCCCTTCCACAGCCCCACAAGCACTGGCGCTCTGAGCTTCCTAGCCACAGCACAGTGGGGACGTTCCTTCTCAGCACAGCCAGAGCCCAGCTCCGAAATTCAAAACGTCCAGCCACTGCTCCCACACCAAAGGGGCTAGCACTGAAAGCTCTTGCTGGCCAGCACCTGCCCTAGGCAGCCCTTCCACAGCCCCACAAGCACTGGCGCTCTGAGCTTCCTAGCCACAGCACAGTGGGGACGTTCCTTCTCAGCACAGCCAGAGTCCAGCTCCAAAATTCAAAACGTCCAGCCACTGCTCCCACACCAAAGGGGCTAGCACTGAAAGCTCTTGCTGGCCAGCACCTGCCCTAGGCAGCCCTTCCACAGCCCCACAAGCACTGGCGCTCTGAGCTTCCTAGCCACAGCACAGTGGGGACGTTCCTTCTCAGCACAGCCAGAGCCCAGCTCCGAAATTCAAAACGTCCAGCCACTGCTCCCACACCAAAGGGGCTAGCACTGAAAGCTCTTGCTGGCCATCACCTGCCCTAGGCAGCCCTTCCACAGCCCCACAAGCACTGGCGCTCTGAGCTTCCTAGCCACAGCACAGTGGGGACGTTCCTTCTCAGCACAGCCAGAGCCCAGCTCCGAAATTCAAAACGTCCAGCCACTGCACCCACACCAAAGGGGCTAGCACTGAAAGCTCTTGCTGGCCATCACCTGCCCTAGGCAGCCCTTCCACAGCCCCACAAGCACCGGGGCTCTGAGCTTCCTAGCCACAGCACAGTGGGGACGTTCCTTCTCAGCACAGCCACAGCCCAGCTCCCAAGTTGGAAACCTCCAGCCACTGCTCCCACACCAAAGGGGCTAGCACTGAAAGCTCTTGCTGGCCATCACCTTCCCTAGGCAGCCCTTCCACAGCCCCACAAGCACTGGCGCCCTGAGCTTCCTAGCCACAGCACAGTGGGGACGTTCCTTCTCAGCACAGCCAGAGCCCAGCTCCCAAATCGGAAACGTCCAGCCACTGCTCCCACACCAAAGGGGCTAGCACTGAAAGCTCTTCCTGGCCAGCACCTGCCCTAGGCAGCCCTTCCACAGCCCCACAAGCACTGGCCCTCTGAGCTTCCTAGCCACAGCACAGTGGGGACGTTCCTTCTCAGCACAGCCAGAGCCCACCTCAGAAATTCGAAACGTCCAGCCACTGCTCCCACACCAAAGGGGCTAGCACTGAAAGCTCTTGCTGGCCCTCACCTGCCCTAGGCAGCCCTTCCACAGCCCCACAAGCACTGGCCCTCTGAGCTTCCTAGCCACAGCACAGTGGGGACATTCCTTCTCGGCACAGCCAGAGCCCAGCTCCGAAATTCGAAACGTCCAGCCACTGCTCCCACACCAAAGGGGCTAGCACTGAAAGCTCTTGCTGGCCCTCACCTTCCCTAGGCAGCCCTTCCACAGCCCCACAAGCACTGGCCCTCTGAAATTCCTAGCCACAGCACGGTGGGGACATTCCTTCTTAGCACAGCCAGAGCCCAGCTCCGAAATTCGAAACGTCCAGCCACTGCTCCCACACCAATGGTGCTAGCACTGAAAGCTCTTGCTGGCCAGCACTTTCCCTAGGCAGCCCTTCCACAGCCCCACAAGCACTGGCGCCCTGACCTTCCTAGCCACAGCACAGTGGGGACGTTCCTTCTCAGCACAGCCAGAGCCCACCTCAAAAATTCGAAACGTCCAGCCACTGCTCCCACACGAAAGGGGCTAGCACTGAAAGCTCTTGCTGGCCATCACCTTCCCTAGGCAGCCCTTCCACAGCCCCACAAGCACTGGCGCCCTGAGCTTCCTAGCCACAGCACAGTGGGGACGTTCCTTCTCAGCACAGCCAGAGCCCAGCTCCGAAACTCAAAACGTCCAGCCACTGCTCCCACACCAAAGGGGCTAGCACTGAAAGCTCTTGCTGGCCAGCAGCTTCCCTAGGCAGCCCTTCCACAGCCCCACAAGCCCTGGCCCTCTGAGCTTCCTAGCCACAGCACAGTGGGGACATTCCTTCTCGGCACAGCCAGAGCCCAGCTCCCAAATCGGAAACGTCCAGCCACTGCTCCCACACCAAAGGGGCTAGCACTGAAAGCTCTTGCTGGCCATCACCTGCCCTAGGCAGCCCTTCCACAGCCCCACAAGCACTGGCGCTCTGAGCTTCCTAGCCACAGCACAGTGGGGACATTCCTTCTCGGCACAGCCAGAGCCCAGCTCCCAAATCGGAAACGTCCAGCCACTGCTCCCACACCAAAGGGGCTAGCACTGAAAGCTCTTGCTGGCCAGCACTTTCCCTAGGCAGCCCTTCCACAGCCCCACAAGCACTGGCGCTCTGAGCTTCCTAGCCACAGCACAGTGGGGACGTTCCTTCTCAGCACAGCCAGAGCCCAGCTCCGAAATTCAAAACGTCCAGCCACTGCTCCCACACCAAAGGGGCTAGCACTGAAAGCTCTTGCTGGCCAGCACCTGCCCTAGGCAGCCCTTCCACAGCCCCACAAGCACTGGCGCTCTGAGCTTCCTAGCCACAGCACAGTGGGGACGTTCCTTCTCAGCACAGCCAGAGTCCAGCTCCAAAATTCAAAACGTCCAGCCACTGCTCCCACACCAAAGGGGCTAGCACTGAAAGCTCTTGCTGGCCAGCACCTGCCCTAGGCAGCCCTTCCACAGCCCCACAAGCACTGGCGCTCTGAGCTTCCTAGCCACAGCACAGTGGGGACGTTCCTTCTCAGCACAGCCAGAGCCCAGCTCCGAAATTCAAAACGTCCAGCCACTGCTCCCACACCAAAGGGGCTAGCACTGAAAGCTCTTGCTGGCCAGCACCTGCCCTAGGCAGCCCTTCCACAGCCCCACAAGCACCGGGGCTCTGAGCTTCCTAGCCACAGCACAGTGGGGACGTTCCTTCTCAGCACAGCCAGAGCCCAGCTCCCAAGTTGGAAACCTCCAGCCACTGCTCCCACACCAAAGGGGCTAGCACTGAAAGCTCTTGCTGGCCAGCACCTTCCCTAGGCAGCCCTTCCACAGCCCCACAAGCACTGGCGCTCTGAGCTTCCTAGCCACAGCACAGTGGGGACGTTCCTTCTCAGCACAGCCAGAGCCCAGCTCCGAAATTCAAAACGTCCAGCCACTGCTCCCACACCAAAGGGGCTAGCACTGAAAGCTCTTGCTGGCCATCACCTTCCCTAGGCAGCCCTTCCACAGCCCCACAAGCACTGGCGCTCTGAGCTTCCTAGCCACAGCACAGTGGGGACGTTCCTTCTCAGCACAGCCAGAGCCCAGCTCCGAAATTCAAAACGTCCATCCACTGCACCCACACCAAAGGGGCTAGCACTGAAAGCTCTTGCTGGCCAGCACCTGCCCTAGGCAGCCCTTCCACAGCCCCACAAGCACCGGGGCTCTGAGCTTCCTAGCCACAGCACAGTGGGGACGTTCCTTCTCAGCACAGCCACAGCCCAGCTCCCAAGTTGGAAACCTCCAGCCACTGCTCCCACACCAAAGGGGCTAGCACTGAAAGCTCTTGCTGGCCAGCACCTGCCCTAGGCAGCCCTTCCACAGCCCCACAAGCACTGGCGCTCTGAGCTTCCTAGCCACAGCACAGTGGGGACGTTCCTTCTCAGCACAGCCAGAGCCCAGCTCCGAAATTCAAAACGTCCAGCCACTGCTCCCACACCAAAGGGGCTAGCACTGAAAGCTCTTGCTGGCCAGCACCTTCCCTAGGCAGCCCTTCCACAGCCCCACAAGCACTGGCGCTCTGAGCTTCCTAGCCACAGCATAGTGGGGACGTTCCTTCGCAGCACAGCCAGAGCCCAGCTCCGAAATTCAAAACGTCCAGCCACTGCTCCCACACCAAAGGGGCTAGCACTGAAAGCTCTTGCTGGCCAGCACCTGCCCTAGGCAGCCCTTCCACAGCCCCACAAGCACCGGGGCTCTGAGCTTCCTAGCCACAGCACAGTGGGGACGTTCCTTCTCAGCACAGCCACAGCCCAGCTCCCAAGTTGGAAACCTCCAGCCACTGCTCCCACACCAAAGGGGCTAGCACTGAAAGCTCTTGCTGGCCATCACCTGCCCTAGGCAGCCCTTCCACAGCCCCACAAGCACTGGCGCTCTCAGCTTCCTAGCCACAGCACAGTGGGGACGTTCCTTCTCAGCACAGCCAGAGCCCAGCTCCGAAATTCAAAACGTCCAGCCACTGCTCCCACACCAAAGGGGCTAGCACTGAAAGCTCTTGCTGGCCAGCACCTGCCCTAGGCAGCCCTTCCACAGCCCCACAAGCACTGGCGCTCTGAGCTTCCTAGCCACAGCACAGTGGGGACGTTCCTTCTCAGCACAGCCACAGCCCAGCTCCCAAATTCAAAACGTCCAGCCACTGCTCCCACACCAAAGGGGCTAGCACTGAAAGCTCTTGCTGGCCAGCACCTGCCCTAGGCAGCCCTTCCACAGCCCCACAAGCACTGGCGCTCTGAGCTTCCTAGCCACAGCACAGTGGGGACGTTCCTTCTCAGCACAGCCACAGCCCAGCTCCGAAATTCAAAACGTCCAGCCACTGCTCCCACACCAAAGGGGCTAGCACTGAAAGCTCTGGCTGGCCAGCACCTGCCCTAGGCAGCCCTTCCACAGCCCCACAAGCACTGGCGCTCTGAGCTTCCTAGCCACAGCACAGTGGGGACGTTCCTTCTCAGCACAGCCACAGCCCAGCTCCGAAATTCAAAACGTCCAGCCACTGCTCCCACACCTAAGGGGCTAGCACTGAAAGCTCTTGCTGGCCAGCACCTGCCCTAGGCAGCCCTTCCACAGCCCCACAAGCACTGGCGCTCTGAGCTTCCTAGCCACAGCACAGTGGGGACGTTCCTTCTCAGCACAGCCAGAGCCCAGCTCCGAAATTCAAAACGTCCAGCCACTGCTCCCACACCAAAGGGGCTAGCACTGAAAGCTCTTGCTGGCCAGCACCTGCCCTAGGCAGCCCTTCCACAGCCCCACAAGCACCGGGGCTCTGAGCTTCCTAGCCACAGCACAGTGGGGACGTTCCTTCTCAGCACAGCCACAGCCCAGCTCCCAAGTTGGAAACCTCCAGCCACTGCTCCCACACCAAAGGGGCTAGCACTGAAAGCTCTTGCTGGCCAGCACCTGCCCTAGGCAGCCCTTCCACAGCCCCACAAGCACTGGCGCTCTGAGCTTCCTAGCCACAGCACAGTGGGGACGTTCCTTCTCAGCACAGCCAGAGCCCAGCTCCGAAATTCAAAACGTCCAGCCACTGCTCCCACACCAAAGGGGCTAGCACTGAAAGCTCTTGCTGGCCAGCACCTGCCCTAGGCAGCCCTTCCACAGCCCCACAAGCACTGGCGCTCTGAGCTTCCTAGCCACAGCACAGTGGGGACGTTCCTTCTCAGCACAGCCAGAGTCCAGCTCCAAAATTCAAAACGTCCAGCCACTGCTCCCACACCAAAGGGGCTAGCACTGAAAGCTCTTGCTGGCCAGCACCTGCCCTAGGCAGCCCTTCCACAGCCCCACAAGCACTGGCGCTCTGAGCTTCCTAGCCACAGCACAGTGGGGACGTTCCTTCTCAGCACAGCCACAGCCCAGCTCCGAAATTCAAAACGTCCAGCCACTGCTCCCACACCAAAGGGGCTAGCACTGAAAGCTCTTGCTGGCCAGCACCTGCCCTAGGCAGCCCTTCCACAGCCCCACAAGCACCGGGGCTCTGAGCTTCCTAGCCACAGCACAGTGGGGACGTTCCTTCTCAGCACAGCCACAGCCCAGCTCCCAAGTTGGAAACCTCCAGCCACTGCTCCCACACCAAAGGGGCTAGCACTGAAAGCTCTTGCTGGCCAGCACCTTCCCTAGGCAGCCCTTCCACAGCCCCACAAGCACTGGCGCTCTGAGCTTCCTAGCCACAGCACAGTGGGGACGTTCCTTCTCAGCACAGCCAGAGCCCAGCTCCGAAATTCAAAACGTCCAGCCACTGCTCCCACACCAAAGGGGCTAGCACTGAAAGCTCTTGCTGGCCATCACCTGCCCTAGGCAGCCCTTCCACAGCCCCACAAGCACTGGCGCTCTGAGCTTCCTAGCCACAGCACAGTGGGGACGTTCCTTCTCAGCACAGCCACAGCCCAGCTCCGAAATTCAAAACGTCCAGCCACTGCACCCACACCAAAGGGGCTAGCACTGAAAGCTCTTGCTGGCCAGCACCTGCCCTAGGCAGCCCTTCCACAGCCCCACAAGCACCGGGGCTCTGAGCTTCCTAGCCACAGCACAGTGGGGACGTTCCTTCTCAGCACAGCCACAGCCCAGCTCCCAAGTTGGAAACCTCCAGCCACTGCTCCCACACCAAAGGGGCTAGCACTGAAAGCTCTTGCTGGCCAGCACCTGCCCTAGGCAGCCCTTCCACAGCCCCACAAGCACTGGCGCTCTGAGCTTCCTAGCCACAGCACAGTGGGGACGTTCCTTCTCAGCACAGCCAGAGCCCAGCTCCGAAATTCAAAACGTCCAGCCACTGCTCCCACACCAAAGGGGCTAGCACTGAAAGCTCTTGCTGGCCAGCACCTTCCCTAGGCAGCCCTTCCACAGCCCCACAAGCACTGGCGCTCTGAGCTTCCTAGCCACAGCATAGTGGGGACGTTCCTTCGCAGCACAGCCAGAGCCCAGCTCCGAAATTCAAAACGTCCAGCCACTGCTCCCACACCAAAGGGGCTAGCACTGAAAGCTCTTGCTGGCCAGCACCTGCCCTAGGCAGCCCTTCCACAGCCCCACAAGCACCGGGGCTCTGAGCTTCCTAGCCACAGCACAGTGGGGACGTTCCTTCTCAGCACAGCCACAGCCCAGCTCCCAAGTTGGAAACCTCCAGCCACTGCTCCCACACCAAAGGGGCTAGCACTGAAAGCTCTTGCTGGCCATCACCTGCCCTAGGCAGCCCTTCCACAGCCCCACAAGCACTGGCGCTCTGAGCTTCCTAGCCACAGCACAGTGGGGACGTTCCTTCTCGGCACAGCCACAGCCCAGCTCCCAAATTCAAAACGTCCAGCCACTGCTCCCACACCAAAGGGGCTAGCACTGAAAGCTCTTGCTGGCCAGCACCTGCCCTAGGCAGCCCTTCCACAGCCCCACAAGCACTGGCGCTCTGAGCTTCCTAGCCACAGCACAGTGGGGACGTTCCTTCTCAGCACAGCCACAGCCCAGCTCCCAAATTCAAAACGTCCAGCCACTGCTCCCACACCAAAGGGGCTAGCACTGAAAGCTCTTGCTGGCCAGCACCTGCCCTAGGCAGCCCTTCCACAGCCCCACAAGCACTGGCGCTCTGAGCTTCCTAGCCACAGCACAGTGGGGACGTTCCTTCTCAGCACAGCCACAGCCCAGCTCCGAAATTCAAAACGTCCAGCCACTGCTCCCACACCAAAGGGGCTAGCACTGAAAGCTCTGGCTGGCCAGCACCTGCCCTAGGCAGCCCTTCCACAGCCCCACAAGCACTGGCGCTCTGAGCTTCCTAGCCACAGCACAGTGGGGACGTTCCTTCTCAGCACAGCCACAGCCCAGCTCCGAAATTCAAAACGTCCAGCCACTGCTCCCACACCTAAGGGGCTAGCACTGAAAGCTCTTGCTGGCCAGCACCTGCCCTAGGCAGCCCTTCCACAGCCCCACAAGCACTGGCGCTCTGAGCTTCCTAGCCACAGCACAGTGGGGACGTTCCTTCTCAGCACAGCCAGAGCCCAGCTCCGAAATTCAAAACGTCCAGCCACTGCTCCCACACCAAAGGGGCTAGCACTGAAAGCTCTTGCTGGCCAGCACCTGCCCTAGGCAGCCCTTCCACAGCCCCACAAGCACTGGCGCTCTGAGCTTCCTAGCCACAGCACAGTGGGGACGTTCCTTCTCAGCACAGCCAGAGTCCAGCTCCAAAATTCAAAACGTCCAGCCACTGCTCCCACACCAAAGGGGCTAGCACTGAAAGCTCTTGCTGGCCAGCACCTGCCCTAGGCAGCCCTTCCACAGCCCCACAAGCACTGGCGCTCTGAGCTTCCTAGCCACAGCACAGTGGGGACGTTCCTTCTCAGCACAGCCAGAGCCCAGCTCCGAAATTCAAAACGTCCAGCCACTGCTCCCACACCAAAGGGGCTAGCACTGAAAGCTCTTGCTGGCCATCACCTGCCCTAGGCAGCCCTTCCACAGCCCCACAAGCACTGGCGCTCTGAGCTTCCTAGCCACAGCACAGTGGGGACGTTCCTTCTCAGCACAGCCAGAGCCCAGCTCCGAAATTCAAAACGTCCAGCCACTGCACCCACACCAAAGGGGCTAGCACTGAAAGCTCTTGCTGGCCATCACCTGCCCTAGGCAGCCCTTCCACAGCCCCACAAGCACCGGGGCTCTGAGCTTCCTAGCCACAGCACAGTGGGGACGTTCCTTCTCAGCACAGCCACAGCCCAGCTCCCAAGTTGGAAACCTCCAGCCACTGCTCCCACACCAAAGGGGCTAGCACTGAAAGCTCTTGCTGGCCATCACCTTCCCTAGGCAGCCCTTCCACAGCCCCACAAGCACTGGCGCCCTGAGCTTCCTAGCCACAGCACAGTGGGGACGTTCCTTCTCAGCACAGCCAGAGCCCAGCTCCCAAATCGGAAACGTCCAGCCACTGCTCCCACACCAAAGGGGCTAGCACTGAAAGCTCTTCCTGGCCAGCACCTGCCCTAGGCAGCCCTTCCACAGCCCCACAAGCACTGGCCCTCTGAGCTTCCTAGCCACAGCACAGTGGGGATGTTCCTTCTCAGCACAGCCAGAGCCCACCTCAGAAATTCGAAACGTCCAGCCACTGCTCCCACACCAAAGGGGCTAGCACTGAAAGCTCTTGCTGGCCCTCACCTGCCCTAGGCAGCCCTTCCACAGCCCCACAAGCACTGGCCCTCTGAGCTTCCTAGCCACAGCACAGTGGGGACATTCCTTCTCGGCACAGCCAGAGCCCAGCTCCGAAATTCGAAACGTCCAGCCACTGCTCCCACACCAAAGGGGCTAGCACTGAAAGCTCTTGCTGGCCCTCACCTTCCCTAGGCAGCCCTTCCACAGCCCCACAAGCACTGGCCCTCTGAAATTCCTAGCCACAGCACAGTGGGGACATTCCTTCTTAGCACAGCCAGAGCCCAGCTCCGAAATTCGAAACGTCCAGCCACTGCTCCCACACCAATGGTGCTAGCACTGAAAGCTCTTGCTGGCCAGCACTTTCCCTAGGCAGCCCTTCCACAGCCCCACAAGCACTGGCGCCCTGACCTTCCTAGCCACAGCACAGTGGGGACGTTCCTTCTCAGCACAGCCAGAGCCCACCTCAAAAATTCGAAACGTCCAGCCACTGCTCCCACACGAAAGGGGCTAGCACTGAAAGCTCTTGCTGGCCATCACCTTCCCTAGGCAGCCCTTCCACAGCCCCACAAGCACTGGCGCCCTGAGCTTCCTAGCCACAGCACAGTGGGGACGTTCCTTCTCAGCACAGCCAGAGCCCAGCTCCGAAACTCAAAACGTCCAGCCACTGCTCCCACACCAAAGGGGCTAGCACTGAAAGCTCTTGCTGGCCAGCAGCTTCCCTAGGCAGCCCTTCCACAGCCCCACAAGCCCTGGCCCTCTGAGCTTCCTAGCCACAGCACAGTGGGGACATTCCTTCTCGGCACAGCCAGAGCCCAGCTCCCAAATCGGAAACGTCCAGCCACTGCTCCCACACCAAAGGGGCTAGCACTGAAAGCTCTTGCTGGCCATCACCTGCCCTAGGCAGCCCTTCCACAGCCCCACAAGCACTGGCGCTCTGAGCTTCCTAGCCACAGCACAGTGGGGACATTCCTTCTCGGCACAGCCAGAGCCCAGCTCCCAAATCGGAAACGTCCAGCCACTGCTCCCACACCAAAGGGGCTAGCACTGAAAGCTCTTGCTGGCCAGCACTTTCCCTAGGCAGCCCTTCCATAGCTCCACAAGCACTGGCGCCCTGACCTTCCTAGCCACAGCACAGTGGGGACGTTCCTTCTCAGCACAGCCAGAGCCCAGCTCCGAAACTCAAAACGTCCAGCCACTGCTCCCACACCAAAGGGGCTAGCACTGAAAGCTCTTGCTGGCCATCACCTTCCCTAGGCAGCCCTTCCACAGCCCCACAAGCACTGGCGCTCTGAGCTTCCTAGCCACAGCACAGTGGGGACGTTCCTTCTCAGCACAGCCAGAGCCCAGCTCCGAAATTCAAAACGTCCAGCCACTGCTCCCACACCAAAGGGGCTAGCACTGAAAGCTCTTGCTGGCCAGCACCTTCCCTAGGCAGCCCTTCCACAGCCCCACAAGCACTGGCCCTCTGAGCTTCCTAGCCACAGCACAGTGGGGACGTTCCTTCTCAGCACAGCCAGAGCCCAGCTCCCAAATCGGAAATGTCCAGCCACTGCTCCCACACCAAAGGGGCTAGCACTGAAAGCTCTTGCTGGCCCTCACCTTCCCTAGGCAGCCCTTCCACAGCCCCACAAGCACTGGCGCCCTGAGCTTCCTAGCCACAGCACAGTGGGGACGTTCCTTCTCAGCACAGCCAGAGCCCAGCTCCCAAATCGGAAACGTCCAGCCACTGCTCCCACACCAAAGGGGCTAGCACTGAAAGCTCTTGCTGGCCCTCACCTTCCCTAGGCAGCCCTTCCACAGCCCCACAAGCACTGGCGCCCTGACCTTCCTAGCCACAGCACAGTGGGGACGTTCCTTCTCAGCACAGCCAGAGCCCAGCTCCCAAATCGGAAACGTCCAGCCACTGCTCCCACACCAAAGGGGCTAGCACTGAAAGCTCTTGCTGGCCATCACCTTCCCTAGGCAGCCCTTCCACAGCCCCACAAGCCCTGGCCCTCTGAGCTTCCTAGCCACAGCACAGTGGGGACGTTCCTTCTCAGCACAGCCAGAGCCCAGCTCCGAAATTCGAAACGTCCAGCCACTGCTCCCACACGAAAGGGGCTAGCACTGAAAGCTCTTGCTGGCCAGCACCTGCCCTAGGCAGCCCTTCCACAGCCCCACAAGCACTGGCGCTCTGAGCTTCCTAGCCACAGCACAGTGGGGACGTTCCTTCTCAGCACATCCAGAGCCCAGCTCCCAAATCGGAAACGTCCAGCCACTGCTCCCACACCAAAGGGGCTAGCACTGAAAGCTCTTGCTGGCCCTCACCTTCCCTAGGCAGCCCTTCCACAGCCCCACAAGCACTGGCCCTCTGAGCTTCCTAGCCACAGCACAGTGGGGACGTTCCTTCTCGGCACAGACAGAGCCCAGCTCCGAAATTCAAAACGTCCAGCCACTGCACCCACACCAAAGGGGCTAGCACTGAAAGCTCTTGCTGGCCAGCACCTGCCCTAGGCAGCCCTTCCACAGCCCCACAAGCACCGGGGCTCTGAGCTTCCTAGCCACAGCACAGTGGGGACGTTCCTTCTCAGCACAGCCACAGCCCAGCTCCCAAGTTGGAAACCTCCAGCCACTGCTCCCACACCAAAGGGGCTAGCACTGAAAGCTCTTGCTGGCCAGCACCTGCCCTAGGCAGCCCTTCCACAGCCCCACAAGCACTGGCGCTCTGAGCTTCCTAGCCACAGCACAGTGGGGACGTTCCTTCTCAGCACAGCCAGAGCCCAGCTCCGAAATTCAAAACGTCCAGCCACTGCTCCCACACCAAAGGGGCTAGCACTGAAAGCTCTTGCTGGCCAGCACCTGCCCTAGGCAGCCCTTCCAAAGCCCCACAAGCACTGGCGCTCTGAGCTTCCTAGCCACAGCATAGTGGGGACGTTCCTTCGCAGCACAGCCAGAGCCCAGCTCCGAAATTCAAAACGTCCAGCCACTGCTCCCACACCAAAGGGGCTAGCACTGAAAGCTCTTGCTGGCCAGCACCTGCCCTAGGCAGCCCTTCCACAGCCCCACAAGCACCGGGGCTCTGAGCTTCCTAGCCACAGCACAGTGGGGACGTTCCTTCTCAGCACAGCCACAGCCCAGCTCCCAAGTTGGAAACCTCCAGCCACTGCTCCCACACCAAAGGGGCTAGCACTGAAAGCTCTTGCTGGCCATCACCTGCCCTAGGCAGCCCTTCCACAGCCCCACAAGCACTGGCGCTCTGAGCTTCCTAGCCACAGCACAGTGGGGACGTTCCTTCTCAGCACAGCCAGAGCCCAGCTCCGAAATTCAAAACGTCCAGCCACTGCTCCCACACCAAAGGGGCTAGCACTGAAAGCTCTTGCTGGCCAGCACCTGCCCTAGGCAGCCCTTCCACAGCCCCACAAGCACTGGCGCTCTGAGCTTCCTAGCCACAGCACAGTGGGGACGTTCCTTCTCAGCACAGCCACAGCCCAGCTCCCAAATTCAAAACGTCCAGCCACTGCTCCCACACCAAAGGGGCTAGCACTGAAAGCTCTTGCTGGCCAGCACCTGCCCTAGGCAGCCCTTCCACAGCCCCACAAGCACTGGCGCTCTGAGCTTCCTAGCCACAGCACAGTGGGGACGTTCCTTCTCAGCACAGCCACAGCCCAGCTCCGAAATTCAAAACGTCCAGCCACTGCTCCCACACCAAAGGGGCTAGCACTGAAAGCTCTGGCTGGCCAGCACCTGCCCTAGGCAGCCCTTCCACAGCCCCACAAGCACTGGCGCTCTGAGCTTCCTAGCCACAGCACAGTGGGGACGTTCCTTCTCAGCACAGCCACAGCCCAGCTCCGAAATTCAAAACGTCCAGCCACTGCTCCCACACCTAAGGGGCTAGCACTGAAAGCTCTTGCTGGCCAGCACCTGCCCTAGGCAGCCCTTCCACAGCCCCACAAGCACTGGCGCTCTGAGCTTCCTAGCCACAGCACAGTGGGGACGTTCCTTCTCAGCACAGCCAGAGCCCAGCTCCGAAATTCAAAACGTCCAGCCACTGCTCCCACACCAAAGGGGCTAGCACTGAAAGCTCTTGCTGGCCAGCACCTGCCCTAGGCAGCCCTTCCACAGCCCCACAAGCACTGGCGCTCTGAGCTTCCTAGCCACAGCACAGTGGGGACGTTCCTTCTCAGCACAGCCAGAGTCCAGCTCCAAAATTCAAAACGTCCAGCCACTGCTCCCACACCAAAGGGGCTAGCACTGAAAGCTCTTGCTGGCCAGCACCTGCCCTAGGCAGCCCTTCCACAGCCCCACAAGCACTGGCGCTCTGAGCTTCCTAGCCACAGCACAGTGGGGACGTTCCTTCTCAGCACAGCCAGAGCCCAGCTCCGAAATTCAAAACGTCCAGCCACTGCTCCCACACCAAAGGGGCTAGCACTGAAAGCTCTTGCTGGCCATCACCTGCCCTAGGCAGCCCTTCCACAGCCCCACAAGCACTGGCGCTCTGAGCTTCCTAGCCACAGCACAGTGGGGACGTTCCTTCTCAGCACAGCCAGAGCCCAGCTCCGAAATTCAAAACGTCCAGCCACTGCACCCACACCAAAGGGGCTAGCACTGAAAGCTCTTGCTGGCCATCACCTGCCCTAGGCAGCCCTTCCACAGCCCCACAAGCACCGGGGCTCTGAGCTTCCTAGCCACAGCACAGTGGGGACGTTCCTTCTCAGCACAGCCACAGCCCAGCTCCCAAGTTGGAAACCTCCAGCCACTGCTCCCACACCAAAGGGGCTAGCACTGAAAGCTCTTGCTGGCCATCACCTTCCCTAGGCAGCCCTTCCACAGCCCCACAAGCACTGGCGCCCTGAGCTTCCTAGCCACAGCACAGTGGGGACGTTCCTTCTCAGCACAGCCAGAGCCCAGCTCCCAAATCGGAAACGTCCAGCCACTGCTCCCACACCAAAGGGGCTAGCACTGAAAGCTCTTCCTGGCCAGCACCTGCCCTAGGCAGCCCTTCCACAGCCCCACAAGCACTGGCGCTCTGAGCTTCCTAGCCACAGCACAGTGGGGACGTTCCTTCTCAGCACAGCCAGAGCCCACCTCAGAAATTCGAAACGTCCAGCCACTGCTCCCACACCAAAGGGGCTAGCACTGAAAGCTCTTGCTGGCCCTCACCTGCCCTAGGCAGCCCTTCCACAGCCCCACAAGCACTGGCCCTCTGAGCTTCCTAGCCACAGCACAGTGGGGACATTCCTTCTCGGCACAGCCAGAGCCCAGCTCCGAAATTCGAAACGTCCAGCCACTGCTCCCACACCAAAGGGGCTAGCACTGAAAGCTCTTGCTGGCCCTCACCTTCCCTAGGCAGCCCTTCCACAGCCCCACAAGCACTGGCCCTCTGAAATTCCTAGCCACAGCACGGTGGGGACATTCCTTCTCAGCACAGCCAGAGCCCAGCTCCGAAATTCGAAACGTCCAGCCACTGCTCCCACACCAATGGTGCTAGCACTGAAAGCTCTTGCTGGCCAGCACTTTCCCTAGGCAGCCCTTCCACAGCTCCACAAGCACTGGCGCCCTGACCTTCCTAGCCACAGCACAGTGGGGACGTTCCTTCTCAGCACAGCCAGAGCCCACCTCAAAAATTCGAAACGTCCAGCCACTGCTCCCACACGAAAGGGGCTAGCACTGAAAGCTCTTGCTGGCCATCACCTGCCCTAGGCAGCCCTTCCACAGCCCCACAAGCACTGGCGCCCTGAGCTTCCTAGCCACAGCACAGTGGGGACGTTCCTTCTCAGCACAGCCACAGCCCAGCTCCGAAACTCAAAACGTCCAGCCACTGCTCCCACACCAAAGGGGCTAGCACTGAAAGCTCTTGCTGGCCAGCAGCTTCCCTAGGCAGCCCTTCCACAGCCCCACAAGCCCTGGCGCCCTGAGCTTCCTAGCCACAGCACAGTGGGGACATTCCTTCTCGGCACAGCCAGAGCCCAGCTCCCAAATCGGAAACGTCCAGCCACTGCTCCCACACCAAAGGGGCTAGCACTGAAAGCTCTTGCTGGCCATCACCTGCCCTAGGCAGCCCTTCCACAGCCCCACAAGCACTGGCGCTCTGAGCTTCCTAGCCACAGCACAGTGGGGACATTCCTTCTCGGCACAGCCAGAGCCCAGCTCCCAAATCGGAAACGTCCAGCCACTGCTCCCACACCAAAGGGGCTAGCACTGAAAGCTCTTGCTGGCCAGCACCTTCCCTAGGCAGCCCTTCCACAGCTCCACAAGCACTGGCGCTCTGAGCTTCCTAGCCACAGCACAGTGGGGACGTTCCTTCTCAGCACAGCCAGAGCCCAGCTCCGAAATTCAAAACGTCCAGCCACTGCTCCCACACCAAAGGGGCTAGCACTGAAAGCTCTTGCTGGCCATCACCTTCCCTAGGCAGCCCTTCCACAGCCCCACAAGCCCTGGCCCTCTGAGCTTCCTAGCCACAGCACAGTGGGGACGTTCCTTCTCAGCACAGCCAGAGCCCAGCTCCGAAATTCAAAACGTCCAGCCACTGCTCCCACACGAAAGGGGCTAGCACTGAAAGCTCTTGCTGGCCATCACCTGCGCTAGGCAGCCCTTCCACACCCCCACAAGCACTGGCCCTCTGAGCTTCCTAGCCACAGCACAGTGGGGACGTTCCTTCTCAGCACAGCCACAGCCCACCTCAGAAATTCGAAACATCCAGCCACTGCTCCCACACCAAAGGGGCTAGCACTGAAAGTTCTTGCTGGCCATCACCTTCCCTAGGCAGCCCTTCCACAGCCCCACAAGCACTGGCGCTCTGAGCTTCCTAGCCATAGCACAGTGGGGACGTTCCTTCTCGGCACAGCCAGAGCCCAGCTCCCAAATAGGAAACGTCCAGCCACTGCTCCCACACCAAAGGGGCTAGCACTGAAAGCTCTTCCTGGCCAGCACCTGCCCTAGGCAGCCCTTCCACAGCCCCACAAGCACTGGCCCTCTGAGCTTCCTAGCCACAGCACAGTGGGGACGTTCCTTCTCAGCACAGCCAGAGCCCACCTCAGAAATTCGAAACGTCCAGCCACTGCTCCCACACCAAAGGGGCTAGCACTGAAAGCTCTTGCTGGCCCTCACCTGCCCTAGGCAGCCCTTCCACAGCCCCACAAGCACTGGCCCTCTGAGCTTCCTAGCCACAGCACAGTGGGGACGTTCCTTCTCAGCACAGCCAGAGCCCAGCTCCCAAATAGGAAATGTCCAGCCACTGCTCCCACACCAAAGGGGCTAGCACTGAAAGCTCTTGCTGGCCCTCACCTTCCCTAGGCAGCCCTTCCACAGCCCCACAAGCACTGGCGCCCTGAGCTTCCTAGCCACAGCACAGTGGGGACGTTCCTTCTCAGCACAGCCAGAGCCCAGCTCCGAAATTCGAAACGTCCAGCCACTGCTCCCACACGAAAGGGGCTAGCACTGAAAGCTCTTGCTGGCCAGCACCTGCCCTAGGCAGCCCTTCCACAGCCCCACAAGCACTGGCGCTCTGAGCTTCCTAGCCACAGCACAGTGGGGACGTTCCTTCTCAGCACATCCAGAGCCCAGCTCCCAAATCGGAAACGTCCAGCCACTGCTCCCACACCAAAGGGGCTAGCACTGAAAGCTCTTGCTGGCCCTCACCTTCCCTAGGCAGCCCTTCCACAGCCCCACAAGCACTGGCCCTCTGAGCTTCCTAGCCACAGCACAGTGGGGACGTTCCTTCTCGGCACAGACAGAGCCCAGCTCCGAAACTCAAAACGTCCAGCCACTGCTCCCACACCAAAGGGGCTAGCACTGAAAGCTCTTGCTGGCCAGCACCTGCCCTAGGCAGCCCTTCCACAGCCCCACAAGCACTGGCCCTCTGAGCTTCCTAGCCACAGCACAGTGGGGACGTTCCTTCTCAGCACAGACAGAGCCCAGCTCCGAAATTCGAAACGTCCAGCCACTGCTCCCACACCAAAGGGGCTAGCACTGAAAGCTCTTGCTGGCCATCACCTGCCCTAGGCAGCCCTTCCACAGCCCCACAAGCACTGGCCCTCTGAGCTTCCTAGCCACAGCACAGTGGGGACGTTCCTTCTCAGCACAGCCAGAGGCACCTCAAAAATTCGAAACGTCCAGCCACTGCTCCCACACCAAAGGGGCTAGCACTGAAAGCTCTTGCTGGCCATCACCTTCCCTAGTCAGCCCTTCCACAGCCCCACAAGCACTGGCGCTCTGAGCTTCCTAGCCACAGCACAGTGGGGACGTTCCTTCTCAGCACAGCCAGAGCCCACCTCAAAAATTCGAAACGTCCAGCCACTGC
Organism: Aptenodytes patagonicus; assembly: GCF_965638725.1. Lineage (NCBI taxonomy): Eukaryota > Metazoa > Chordata > Aves > Sphenisciformes > Spheniscidae > Aptenodytes > Aptenodytes patagonicus. The sequence continues at coordinate 728,974 of NW_027472006.1, forward strand.
TCCCACACCAAAGGGGCTAGCACTGAAAGCTCTTGCTGGCCATCACCTTCCCTAGGCAGCCCTTCCACAGCCCCACAAGCACTGGCCCTCTGAGCTTCCTAGCCACAGCACAGTGGGGACGTTCCTTCTCAGCACAGCCAGAGGCACCTCAAAAATTCGAAACGTCCAGCCACTGCTCCCACACCAAAGGGGCTAGCACTGAAAGCTCTTGCTGGCCATCACCTTCCCTAGGCAGCCCTTCCACAGCCCCACAAGCACTGGCGCTCTGAGCTTCCTAGCCACAGCACAGTGGGGACGTTCCTTCTCAGCACAGCCAGAGCCCACCTCAGAAATTCGAAACATCCAGCCACTGCTCCCACACAAAAGGGGCTAGCACTGAAAGCTCTTGCTGGCCAGCACCTGCCCTAGGCAGCCCTTCCACAGCCCCACAAGCACTGGCGCTCTGAGCTTCCTAGCCACAGCACAGTGGGGACGTTCCTTCTCAGCACATCCAGAGCCCAGCTCCGAAATTCGAAACGTCCAGCCACTGCTCCCACACCAAAGGGGCTAGCACTGAAAGCTCTTGCTGGCCCTCACCTTCCCTAGGCAGCCCTTCCACAGCCCCACAAGCACTGGCGCTCTGAGCTTCCTAGCCACAGCACAGTGGGGACGTTCCTTCTCAGCACATCCAGAGCCCAGCTCCCAAATCGGAAACGTCCAGCCACTGCTCCCACACCAAAGGGGCTAGCACTGAAAGCTCTTGCTGGCCATCACCTTCCCTAGGCAGCCCTTCCACAGCCCCACAAGCACTGGCCCTCTGAGCTTCCTAGCCACAGCACAGTGGGGACGTTCCTTCTCGGCACAGACAGAGCCCAGCTCCGAAATTCGAAACGTCCAGCCACTGCTCCCACACCAAAGGGGCTAGCACTGAAAGCTCTTGCTGGCCAGCACCTTCCCTAGGCAGCCCTTCCACAGCCCCACAAGCACTGGCCCTCTGAGCTTCCTAGCCACAGCACAGTGGGGACGTTCCTTCTCAGCACAGACAGAGCCCAGCTCCGAAATTCGAAACGTCCAGCCACTGCTCCCACACCAAAGGGGCTAGCACTGAAAGCTCTTGCTGGCCATCACCTTCCCTAGGCAGCCCTTCCACAGCCCCACAAGCACTGGCCCTCTGAGCTTCCTAGCCACAGCACAGTGGGGACGTTCCTTCTCAGCACAGCCAGAGGCACCTCAAAAATTCGAAACGTCCAGCCACTGCTCCCACACCAAAGGGGCTAGCACTGAAAGCTCTTGCTGGCCATCACCTTCCCTAGGCAGCCCTTCCACAGCCCCACAAGCACTGGCGCTCTGAGCTTCCTAGCCACAGCACAGTGGGGACGTTCCTTCTCAGCACAGCCAGAGCCCACCTCAGAAATTCGAAACATCCAGCCACTGCTCCCACACAAAAGGGGCTAGCACTGAAAGCTCTTGCTGGCCAGCACTTTCCCTAGGCAGCCCTTCCACAGCCCCACAAGCACTGGCGCCCTGAGCTTCCTAGCCACAGCACAGTGGGGACGTTCCTCCTCAGCACAGCCAGAGCCCACCTCAAAAATTCGAAACGTCCAGCCACTGCTCCCACACCAAAGGGGCTAGCACTGAAAGCTCTTGCTGGCCATCACCTTCCCTAGGCAGCCCTTCCACAGCTCCACAAGCACTGGCGCTCTGAGCTTCCTAGCCACAGCACAGTGGGGACGTTCCTTCTCAGCACAGCCAGAGCCCAGCTCCGAAATTCAAAACGTCCAGCCACTGCTCCCACACCAAAGGGGCTAGCACTGAAAGCTCTTGCTGGCCAGCACCTTCCCTAGGCAGCCCTTCCACAGCCCCACAAGCACTGGCCCTCTGAGCTTCCTAGCCACAGCACAGTGGGGACATTCCTTCTCGGCACAGCCAGAGCCCAGCTCCCAAATCGGAAACGTCCAGCCACTGCTCCCACACCAATGGGGCTAGCACTGAAAGCTCTTGCTGGCCATCACCTTCCCTAGGCAGCCCTTCCACAGCCCCACAAGCCCTGGCCCTCTGAGCTTCCTAGCCACAGCACAGTGGGGACGTTCCTTCTCAGCACAGCCAGAGCCCAGCTCCGAAATTCAAAACGTCCAGCCACTGCTCCCACACGAAAGGGGCTAGCACTGAAAGCTCTTGCTGGCCATCACCTGCGCTAGGCAGCCCTTCCACACCCCCACAAGCACTGGCCCTCTGAGCTTCCTAGACACAGCACAGTGGGGACGTTCCTTCTCAGCACAGCCACAGCCCACCTCAGAAATTCGAAACATCCAGCCACTGCTCCCACACCAAAGGGGCTAGCACTGAAAGTTCTTGCTGGCCATCACCTTCCCTAGGCAGCCCTTCCACAGCCCCACAAGCACTGGCGCTCTGAGCTTCCTAGCCATAGCACAGTGGGGACGTTCCTTCTCGGCACAGCCAGAGCCCAGCTCCCAAGTTGGAAACGTCCAGCCACTGCTCCCACACCAAAGGGGCTAGCACTGAAAGCTCTTGCTGGCCATCACCTGCGCTAGGCAGCCCTTCCACAGCCCCACAAGCACTGGCGCCCTGAGCTTCCTAGCCACAGCACAGTGGGGACGTTCCTTCTCAGCACAGCCAGAGCCCACCTCAAAAATTCGAAACGTCCAGCCACTGCTCCCACACCAAAGGGGCTAGCACTGAAAGCTCTTGCTGGCCATCACCTTCCCTAGGCAGCCCTTCCACAGCCCCACAAGCACTGGCCCTCTGAGCTTCCTAGCCACAGCACAGTGGGGACATTCCTTCTCGGCACAGCCAGAGCCCAGCTCCGAAATTCAAAACGTCCAGCCACTGCTCCCACACGAAAGGGGCTAGCACTGAAAGCTCTTGCTGGCCAGCACCTGCCCTAGGCAGCCCTTCCACAGCCCCACAAGCACTGGCGCTCTGAGCTTCCTAGCCACAGCACAGTGGGGACGTTCCTTCTCAGCACATCCAGAGCCCAGCTCCCAAATCGGAAACGTCCAGCCACTGCTCCCACACCAAAGGGGCTAGCACTGAAAGCTCTTGCTGGCCCTCACCTTCCCTAGGCAGCCCTTCCACAGCCCCACAAGCACTGGCCCTCTGAGCTTCCTAGCCACAGCACAGTGGGGACGTTCCTTCTCGGCACAGACAGAGCCCAGCTCCGAAACTCAAAACGTCCAGCCACTGCTCCCACACCAAAGGGGCTAGCACTGAAAGCTCTTGCTGGCCAGCACCTTCCCTAGGCAGCCCTTCCACAGCCCCACAAGCACTGGCCCTCTGAGCTTCCTAGCCACAGCACAGTGGGGACGTTCCTTCTCAGCACAGACAGAGCCCAGCTCCGAAATTCGAAACGTCCAGCCACTGCTCCCACACCAAAGGGGCTAGCACTGAAAGCTCTTGCTGGCCATCACCTTCCCTAGGCAGCCCTTCCACAGCCCCACAAGCACTGGCCCTCTGAGCTTCCTAGCCACAGCACAGTGGGGACGTTCCTTCTCAGCACAGCCAGAGGCACCTCAAAAATTCGAAACGTCCAGCCACTGCTCCCACACCAAAGGGGCTAGCACTGAAAGCTCTTGCTGGCCATCACCTTCCCTAGGCAGCCCTTCCACAGCCCCACAAGCACTGGCGCTCTGAGCTTCCTAGCCACAGCACAGTGGGGACGTTCCTTCTCAGCACAGCCAGAGCCCACCTCAGAAATTCGAAACATCCAGCCACTGCTCCCACACAAAAGGGGCTAGCACTGAAAGCTCTTGCTGGCCAGCACTTTCCCTAGGCAGCCCTTCCACAGCCCCACAAGCACTGGCGCCCTGAGCTTCCTAGCCACAGCACAGTGGGGACGTTCCTCCTCAGCACAGCCAGAGCCCACCTCAAAAATTCGAAACGTCCAGCCACTGCTCCCACACCAAAGGGGCTAGCACTGAAAGCTCTTGCTGGCCATCACCTTCCCTAGGCAGCCCTTCCACAGCTCCACAAGCACTGGCGCTCTGAGCTTCCTAGCCACAGCACAGTGGGGACGTTCCTTCTCAGCACAGCCAGAGCCCAGCTCCGAAATTCAAAACGTCCAGCCACTGCTCCCACACCAAAGGGGCTAGCACTGAAAGCTCTTGCTGGCCAGCACCTTCCCTAGGCAGCCCTTCCACAGCCCCACAAGCACTGGCCCTCTGAGCTTCCTAGCCACAGCACAGTGGGGACATTCCTTCTCGGCACAGCCAGAGCCCAGCTCCCAAATCGGAAACGTCCAGCCACTGCTCCCACACCAAAGGGGCTAGCACTGAAAGCTCTTGCTGGCCATCACCTTCCCTAGGCAGCCCTTCCACAGCCCCACAAGCCCTGGCCCTCTGAGCTTCCTAGCCACAGCACAGTGGGGACGTTCCTTCTCAGCACAGCCAGAGCCCAGCTCCGAAATCGGAAACGTCCAGCCACTGCTCCCACACCAAAGGGGCTAGCACTGAAAGCTCTTGCTGGCCATCACCTGCGCTAGGCAGCCCTTCCACACCCCCACAAGCACTGGCCCTCTGAGCTTCCTAGACACAGCATAGTGGGGACGTTCCTTCTCAGCACAGCCACAGCCCACCTCAGAAATTCGAAACATCCAGCCACTGCTCCCACACCAAAGGGGCTAGCACTGAAAGTTCTTGCTGGCCATCACCTTCCCTAGGCAGCCCTTCCACAGCCCCACAAGCACTGGCGCTCTGAGCTTCCTAGCCATAGCACAGTGGGGACGTTCCTTCTCGGCACAGCCAGAGCCCAGCTCCCAAATAGGAAACGTCCAGCCACTGCTCCCACACCAAAGGGGCTAGCACTGAAAGCTCTTGCTGGCCATCACCTGCGCTAGGCAGCCCTTCCACAGCCCCACAAGCACTGGCGCCCTGAGCTTCCTAGCCACAGCACAGTGGGGACGTTCCTTCTCAGCACAGCCAGAGCCCACCTCAAAAATTCGAAACGTCCAGCCACTGCTCCCACACCAAAGGGGCTAGCACTGAAAGCTCTTGCTGGCCATCACCTTCCCTAGGCAGCCCTTCCACAGCCCCACAAGCACTGGCCCTCTGAGCTTCCTAGCCACAGCACAGTGGGGACATTCCTTCTCGGCACAGCCAGAGCCCAGCTCCGAAATTCAAAACGTCCAGCCACTGCTCCCACACGAAAGGGGCTAGCACTGAAAGCTCTTGCTGGCCAGCACTTTCCCTAGGCAGCCCTTCCACAGCTCCACAAGCACTGGCGCCCTGAGCTTCCTAGCCACAGCACAGTGGGGACGTTCCCCCTCAGCACAGCCAGAGCCCACCTCAAAAATTCGAAACCTCCAGCCACTGCTCCCACACGAAAGGGGCTAGCACTGAAAGCTCTTGCTGGCCATCACCTTCCCTAGGCAGCCCTTCCACAGCTCCACAAGCACTGGCGCTCTGAGCTTCCTAGCCACAGCACAGTGGGGACGTTCCTTCTCAGCACAGCCAGAGCCCAGCTCCGAAATTCAAAACGTCCAGCCACTGCTCCCACACCAAAGGGGCTAGCACTGAAAGCTCTTGCTGGCCAGCACCTTCCCTAGGCAGCCCTTCCACAGCCCCACAAGCACTGGCCCTCTGAGCTTCCTAGCCACAGCACAGTGGGGACATTCCTTCTCGGCACGGCCAGAGCCCAGCTCCCAAATCGGAAACGTCCAGCCACTGCTCCCACACCAAAGGGGCTAGCACTGAAAGCTCTTGCTGGCCCTCACCTTCCCTAGGCAGCCTTTCCACAGCCCCACAAGCACTGGCGCCCTGAGCTTCCTAGCCACAGCACAGTGGGGACGTTCCTTCTCAGCACAGCCAGAGCCCAGCTCCCAAATCGGAAACGTCCAGCCACTGCTCCCACACCAAAGGGGCTAGCACTGAAAGCTCTTGCTGGCCATCACCTTCCCTAGGCAGCCCTTCCACAGCCGCACAAGCCCTGGCCCTCTGAGCTTCCTAGCCACAGCACAGTGGGGACGTTCCTTCTCAGCACAGCCAGAGCCCAGCTCCGAAATTCAAAACGTCCAGCCACTGCTCCCACACGAAAGGGGCTAGCACTGAAAGCTCTTGCTGGCCAGCACCTGCGCTAGGCAGCCCTTCCACACCCCCACAAGCACTGGCCCTCTGAGCTTCCTAGCCACAGCACAGTGGGGACGTTCCTTCTCAGCACAGCCACAGCCCACCTCAGAAATTCGAAACATCCAGCCACTGCTCCCACACCAAAGGGGCTAGCACTGAAAGCTCTTGCTGGCCAGCACCTGCCCTAGGCAGCCCTTCCACAGCCCCACAAGCACTGGCCCTCTGAGCTTCCTAGCCACAGCACAGTGGGGACATTCCTTCTCGGCACAGCCAGAGCCCAGCTCCGAAATTCGAAACGTCCAGCCACTGCTCCCACACCAAAGGGGCTAGCACTGAAAGCTCTTGCTGGCCCTCACCTTCCCTAGGCAGCCCTTCCACAGCCCCACAAGCACTGGCCCTCTGAGCTTCCTAGCCACAGCACAGTGGGGACATTCCTTCTCGGCACAGCCAGAGCCCAGCTCCGAAATTCAAAACGTCCAGCCACTGCTCCCACACCAAAGGGGCTAGCACTGAAAGCTCTTGCTGGCCAGCACTTTCCCTAGGCAGCCCTTCCACAGCTCCACAAGCACTGGCGCCCTGAGCTTCCTAGCCACAGCACAGTGGGGACGTTCCTCCTCAGCACAGCCAGAGCCCACCTCAAAAATTCGAAACGTCCAGCCACTGCTCCCACACCAAAGGGGCTAGCACTGAAAGCTCTTGCTGGCCAGCACCTTCCCTAGGCAGCCCTTCCACAGCTCCACAAGCACTGGCGCTCTGAGCTTCCTAGCCACAGCACAGTGGGGACGTTCCTTCTCAGCACAGCCAGAGCCCAGCTCCGAAATTCAAAACGTCCAGCCACTGCTCCCACACCAAAGGGGCTAGCACTGAAAGCTCTTGCTGGCCATCACCTTCCCTAGGCAGCCCTTCCACAGCCCCACAAGCCCTGGCCCTCTGAGCTTCCTAGCCACAGCACAGTGGGGACGTTCCTTCTCAGCACAGCCAGAGCCCAGCTCCGAAATTCAAAACGTCCAGCCACTGCTCCCACACGAAAGGGGCTAGCACTGAAAGCTCTTGCTGGCCATCACCTGCGCTAGGCAGCCCTTCCACACCCCCACAAGCACTGGCGCTCTGAGCTTCCTAGCCACAGCACAGTGGGGACGTTCCTTCTCAGCACAGCCAGAGCCCAGCTCCCAAATCGGAAACGTCCAGCCACTGCTCCCACACCAAAGGGGCTAGCACTGAAAGCTCTTGCTGGCCATCACCTTCCCTAGGCAGCCCTTCCACAGCCGCACAAGCCCTGGCCCTCTGAGCTTCCTAGCCACAGCACAGTGGGGACGTTCCTTCTCAGCACAGCCAGAGCCCAGCTCCGAAATTCAAAACGTCCAGCCACTGCTCCCACACGAAAGGGGCTAGCACTGAAAGCTCTTGCTGGCCAGCACCTGCGCTAGGCAGCCCTTCCACAGCCCCACAAGCACTGGCCCTCTGAGCTTCCTAGCCACAGCACAGTGGGGACGTTCCTTCTCAGCACAGCCACAGCCCACCTCAGAAATTCGAAACATCCAGCCACTGCTCCCACACCAAAGGGGCTAGCACTGAAAGCTCTTGCTGGCCAGCACCTGCCCTAGGCAGCCCTTCCACAGCCCCACAAGCACTGGCCCTCTGAGCTTCCTAGCCACAGCACAGTGGGGACATTCCTTCTCGGCACAGCCAGAGCCCAGCTCCGAAATTCGAAACGTCCAGCCACTGCTCCCACACCAAAGGGGCTAGCACTGAAAGCTCTTGCTGGCCCTCACCTTCCCTAGGCAGCCCTTCCACAGCCCCACAAGCACTGGCCCTCTGAGCTTCCTAGCCACAGCACAGTGGGGACATTCCTTCTCGGCACAGCCAGAGCCCAGCTCCGAAATTCAAAACGTCCAGCCACTGCTCCCACACCAAAGGGGCTAGCACTGAAAGCTCTTGCTGGCCAGCACTTTCCCTAGGCAGCCCTTCCACAGCTCCACAAGCACTGGCGCCCTGAGCTTCCTAGCCACAGCACAGTGGGGACGTTCCTCCTCAGCACAGCCAGAGCCCACCTCAAAAATTCGAAACGTCCAGCCACTGCTCCCACACCAAAGGGGCTAGCACTGAAAGCTCTTGCTGGCCAGCACCTTCCCTAGGCAGCCCTTCCACAGCTCCACAAGCACTGGCGCTCTGAGCTTCCTAGCCACAGCACAGTGGGGACGTTCCTTCTCAGCACAGCCAGAGCCCAGCTCCGAAATTCAAAACGTCCAGCCACTGCTCCCACACCAAAGGGGCTAGCACTGAAAGCTCTTGCTGGCCATCACCTTCCCTAGGCAGCCCTTCCACAGCCCCACAAGCCCTGGCCCTCTGAGCTTCCTAGCCACAGCACAGTGGGGACGTTCCTTCTCAGCACAGCCAGAGCCCAGCTCCGAAATTCAAAACGTCCAGCCACTGCTCCCACACGAAAGGGGCTAGCACTGAAAGCTCTTGCTGGCCATCACCTGCGCTAGGCAGCCCTTCCACACCCCCACAAGCACTGGCGCTCTGAGCTTCCTAGCCACAGCACAGTGGGGACGTTCCTTCTCAGCACAGCCACAGCCCACCTCAGAAATTCGAAACATCCAGCCACTGCTCCCACACCAAAGGGGCTAGCACTGAAAGTTCTTGCTGGCCATCACCTTCCCTAGGCAGCCCTTCCACAGCCCCACAAGCACTGGCGCTCTGAGCTTCCTAGCCATAGCACAGTGGGGACGTTCCTTCTCGGCACAGCCAGAGCCCAGCTCCCAAATAGGAAACGTCCAGCCACTGCTCCCACACCAAAGGGGCTAGCACTGAAAGCTCTTGCTGGCCAGCACCTGCCCTAGGCAGCCCTTCCACAGCCCCACAAGCACTGGCCCTCTGAGCTTCCTAGCCACAGCACAGTGGGGACGTTCCTTCTCAGCACAGCCAGAGCCCAGCTCCCAAATTCGAAACGTCCAGCCACTGCTCCCACACCAAAGGGGCTAGCACTGAAAGCTCTTGCTGGCCCTCACCTGCCCTAGGCAGCCCTTCCACAGCCCCACAAGCACTGGCCCTCTGAGCTTCCTAGCCACAGCACAGTAGGGACATTCCTTCTCGGCACAGCCAGAGCCCAGCTCCGAAATTCGAAACGTCCAGCCACTGCTCCCACACCAAAGGGGCTAGCACTGAAAGCTCTTGCTGGCCAGCACCTTCCCTAGGCAGCCCTTCCACAGCCCCACAAGCACTGGCCCTCTGAGCTTCCTAGCCACAGCACAGTGGGGATGTTCCTTCGCGGCACAGCCAGAGCCCAGCTCCGAAATTCGAAACGTCCAGCCACTGCTCCCACACCAAAGGGGCTAGCACTGAAAGCTCTTGCTGGCCAGCACTTTCCCTAGGCAGCCCTTCCACAGCTCCACAAGCACTGGCGCCCTGACCTTCCTAGCCACAGCACAGTGGGGACGTTCCTTCTCAGCACAGCCAGAGCCCACCTCAAAAATTCGAAACGTCCAGCCACTGCTCCCACACGAAAGGGGCTAGCACTGAAAGCTCTTGCTGGCCATCACCTTCCCTAGGCAGCCCTTCCACAGCCCCACAAGCACTGGCGCCCTGAGCTTCCTAGCCACAGCACAGTGGGGACGTTCCTTCTCAGCACAGCCAGAGCCCAGCTCCGAAACTCAAAACGTCCAGCCACTGCTCCCACACCAAAGGGGCTAGCACTGAAAGCTCTTGCTGGCCAGCACCTTCCCTAGGCAGCCCTTCCACAGCCCCACAAGCCCTGGCCCTCTGAGCTTCCTAGTCACAGCACAGTGGGGACATTCCTTCTCGGCACAGCCAGAGCCCAGCTCCCAAATCGGAAACGTCCAGCCACTGCTCCCACACCAAAGGGGCTAGCACTGAAAGCTCTTGCTGGCCATCACCTGCCCTAGGCAGCCCTTCCACAGCCCCACAAGCACTGGCGCTCTGAGCTTCCTAGCCACAGCACAGTGGGGACATTCCTTCTCGGCACAGCCAGAGCCCAGCTCCGAAATTCGAAACGTCCAGCCACTGCTCCCACACCAAAGGGGCTAGCACTGAAAGCTCTTGCTGGCCATCACCTTCCCTAGGCAGCCCTTCCACAGCCCCACAAGCACTGGCCCTCTGAGCTTCCTAGCCACAGCACAGTGGGGACGTTCCTTCTCAGCACAGCCAGAGCCCAGCTCCCAAATAGGAAATGTCCAGCCACTGCTCCCACACCAAAGGGGCTAGCACTGAAAGCTCTTGCTGGCCCTCACCTTCCCTAGGCAGCCCTTCCACAGCCCCACAAGCACTGGCGCCCTGAGCTTCCTAGCCACAGCACAGTGGGGACGTTCCTTCTCAGCACAGCCAGAGCCCAGCTCCCAAATCGGAAACGTCCAGCCACTGCTCCCACACCAAAGGGGCTAGCACTGAAAGCTCTTGCTGGCCCTCACCTTCCCTAGGCAGCCCTTCCACAGCCCCACAAGCACTGGCGCCCTGACCTTCCTAGCCACAGCACAGTGGGGACGTTCCTTCTCAGCACAGCCAGAGCCCAGCTCCCAAATCGGAAACGTCCAGCCACTGCTCCCACACCAAAGGGGCTAGCACTGAAAGCTCTTGCTGGCCATCACCTTCCCTAGGCAGCCCTTCCACAGCCCCACAAGCCCTGGCCCTCTGAGCTTCCTAGCCACAGCACAGTGGGGACGTTCCTTCTCAGCACATCCAGAGCCCATCTCCCAAATCGGAAACGTCCAGCCACTGCTCCCACACCAAAGGGGCTAGCACTGAAAGCTCTTGCTGGCCCTCACCTTCCCTAGGCAGCCCTTCCACAGCCCCACAAGCACTGGCCCTCTGAGCTTCCTAGCCACAGCACAGTGGGGACATTCCTTCTCGGCACAGCCAGAGCCCAGCTCCGAAATTCAAAACGTCCAGCCACTGCTCCCACACGAAAGGGGCTAGCACTGAAAGCTCTTGCTGGCCAGCACTTTCCCTAGGCAGCCCTTCCACAGCTCCACAAGCACTGGCGCCCTGAGCTTCCTAGCCACAGCACAGTGGGGACGTTCCTCCTCAGCACAGCCAGAGCCCACCTCAAAAATTCGAAACGTCCAGCCACTGCTCCCACACCAAAGGGGCTAGCACTGAAAGCTCTTGCTGGCCATCACCTTCCCTAGGCAGCCCTTCCACAGCTCCACAAGCACTGGCGCTCTGAGCTTCCTAGCCACAGCACAGTGGGGACGTTCCTTCTCAGCACAGCCAGAGCCCAGCTCCGAAATTCAAAACGTCCAGCCACTGCTCCCACACCAAAGGGGCTAGCACTGAAAGCTCTTGCTGGCCAGCACCTGACCTAGGCAGCCCTTCCACAGCCCCACAAGCACTGGCGCTCTGAGCTTCCTAGCCACAGCACAGTGGGGACATTCCTTCTCGGCACAGCCAGAGCCCAGCTCCCAAATCGGAAACGTCCAGCCACTGCTCCCACACCAAAGGGGCTAGCACTGAAAGCTCTTGCTGGCCATCACCTTCCCTAGGCAGCCCTTCCACAGCCCCACAAGCCCTGGCCCTCTGAGCTTCCTAGCCACAGCACAGTGGGGACGTTCCTTCTCAGCACAGCCAGAGCCCAGCTCCGAAATTCAAAACGTCCAGCCACTGCTCCCACACGAAAGGGGCTAGCACTGAAAGCTCTTGCTGGCCATCACCTGCGCTAGGCAGCCCTTCCACACCCCCACAAGCACTGGCCCTCTGAGCTTCCTAGCCACAGCACAGTGGGGACGTTCCTTCTCAGCACAGCCAGAGTCCAGCTCCAAAATTCAAAACGTCCAGCCACTGCTCCCACACCAAAGGGGCTAGCACTGAAAGCTCTTGCTGGCCAGCACCTGCCCTAGGCAGCCCTTCCACAGCCCCACAAGCACTGGCGCTCTGAGCTTCCTAGCCACAGCACAGTGGGGACGTTCCTTCTCAGCACAGCCAGAGCCCAGCTCCGAAATTCAAAACGTCCAGCCACTGCTCCCACACCAAAGGGGCTAGCACTGAAAGCTCTTGCTGGCCAGCACCTGCCCTAGGCAGCCCTTCCACAGCCCCACAAGCACCGGGGCTCTGAGCTTCCTAGCCACAGCACAGTGGGGACGTTCCTTCTCAGCACAGCCAGAGCCCAGCTCCCAAGTTGGAAACCTCCAGCCACTGCTCCCACACCAAAGGGGCTAGCACTGAAAGCTCTTGCTGGCCAGCACCTTCCCTAGGCAGCCCTTCCACAGCCCCACAAGCACTGGCGCTCTGAGCTTCCTAGCCACAGCACAGTGGGGACGTTCCTTCTCAGCACAGCCAGAGCCCACCTCAGAAATTCGAAACGTCCAGCCACTGCTCCCACACCAAAGGGGCTAGCACTGAAAGCTCTTGCTGGCCCTCACCTGCCCTAGGCAGCCCTTCCACAGCCCCACAAGCACTGGCCCTCTGAGCTTCCTAGCCACAGCACAGTGGGGACATTCCTTCTCGGCACAGCCAGAGCCCAGCTCCGAAATTCGAAACGTCCAGCCACTGCTCCCACACCAATGGTGCTAGCACTGAAAGCTCTTGCTGGCCAGCACTTTCCCTAGGCAGCCCTTCCACAGCTCCACAAGCACTGGCGCCCTGACCTTCCTAGCCACAGCACAGTGGGGACGTTCCTTCTCAGCACAGCCAGAGCCCACCTCAAAAATTCGAAACGTCCAGCCACTGCTCCCACACGAAAGGGGCTAGCACTGAAAGCTCTTGCTGGCCATCACCTTCCCTAGGCAGCCCTTCCACAGCCCCACAAGCACTGGCGCCCTGAGCTTCCTAGCCACAGCACAGTGGGGACGTTCCTTCTCAGCACAGCCAGAGCCCAGCTCCCAAATCGGAAACGTCCAGCCACTGCTCCCACACCAAAGGGGCTAGCACTGAAAGCTCTTGCTGGCCAGCACCTTCCCTAGGCAGCCCTTCCACAGCCCCACAAGCACTGGCCCTCTCAGCTTCCTAGCCACAGCACAGTGGGGACATTCCTTCTCGGCACAGCCAGAGCCCAGCTCCCAAATCGGAAACGTCCAGCCACTGCTCCCACACCAAAGGGGCTAGCACTGAAAGCTCTTGCTGGCCATCACCTGCCCTAGGCAGCCCTTCCACAGCCCCACAAGCACTGGCGCTCTGAGCTTCCTAGCCACAGCACAGTGGGGACATTCCTTCTCGGCACAGCCAGAGCCCAGCTCCGAAATTCGAAACGTCCAGCCACTGCTCCCACACCAAAGGGGCTAGCACTGAAAGCTCTTGCTGGCCATCACCTTCCCTAGGCAGCCCTTCCACAGCCCCACAAGCACTGGCGCTCTGAGCTTCCTAGCCACATCACAGTGGGGACGTTCCTTCTCAGCACAGCCAGAGCCCAGCTCCCAAATAGGAAATGTCCAGCCACTGCTCCCACACCAAAGGGGCTAGCACTGAAAGCTCTTGCTGGCCCTCACCTTCCCTAGGCAGCCCTTCCACAGCCCCACAAGCACTGGCGCCCTGAGCTTCCTAGCCACAGCACAGTGGGGACGTTCCTTCTCAGCACAGCCAGAGCCGAGCTCCCAAATCGGAAACGTCCAGCCACTGCTCCCACACCAAAGGGGCTAGCACTGAAAGCTCTTGCTGGCCCTCACCTTCCCTAGGCAGCCCTTCCACAGCCCCACAAGCACTGGCGCCCTGACCTTCCTAGCCACAGCACAGTGGGGACGTTCCTTCTCAGCACAGCCAGAGCCCAGCTCCCAAATCGGAAACGTCCAGCCACTGCTCCCACACCAAAGGGGCTAGCACTGAAAGCTCTTGCTGGCCATCACCTTCCCTAGGCAGCCCTTCCACAGCCCCACAAGCCCTGGCCCTCTGAGCTTCCTAGCCACAGCACAGTGGGGACGTTCCTTCTCAGCACAGCCAGAGCCCAGCTCCCAAATCGGAAACGTCCAGCTACTGCTCCCACACCAAAGGGGCTAGCACTGAAAGCTCTTGCTGGCCCTCACCTTCCCTAGGCAGCCCTTCCACAGCCCCACAAGCACTGGCGCCCTGAGCTTCCTAGCCACAGCACAGTGTGGACGTTCCTTCTCGGCACAGACAGAGCCCAACTCCGAAACTCAAAACGTCCAGCCACTGCTCCCACACCAAAGGGGCTAGCCCTGAAATCTCTTGCTGGCCAGCACCTTCCCTAGGCAGCCCTTCCACAGCCCCACAAGCACTGGCCCTCTGAGCTTCCTAGCCACAGCACAGTGGGGACGTTCCTTCTCAGCACAGCCAGAGCCCAGCTCCGAAATTCGAAACGTCCAGCCACTGCTCCCACACCAAAGGGGCTAGCACTGAAAGCTCTTGCTGGCCCTCACCTTCCCTAGGCAGCCCTTCCACAGCCCCACAAGCACTGGCCCTCTGAGCTTCCTAGCCACAGCACAGTGGGGATGTTCCTTCTCGGCACAGCCAGAGCCTAGCTCCCAAATAGGAAACGTCCAGCCACTGCTCCCACACCAAAGGGGCTAGCACTGAAAGCTCTTGCTGGCCAGCACTTTCCCTAGGCAGCCCTTCCACAGCCCCACAAGCACTGGCCCTCTGAGCTTCCTAGCCACAGCACAGTGGGGACGTTCCTTCTCAGCACAGCCAGAGCCCACCTCAAAAATTCGAAACGTCCAGCCACTGCTCCCACACCAAAGGGGCTAGCACTGAAAGCTCTTGCTGGCCATCACCTGCCCTAGGCAGCCCTTCCACAGCCCCACAAGCACTGGCGCCCTGAGCTTCCTAGCCACAGCACAGTGGGGACGTTCCTTCTCAGCACAGCCAGAGCCCAGCTCCGAAATTCAAAACGTCCAGCCACTGCTCCCACACCAAAGGGGCTAGCACTGAAAGCTCTTGCTGGCCATCACCTTCCCTAGGCAGTCCTTCCACAGCCCCACAAGCACTGGCGCTCTGAGCTTCCTAGCCACAGCACAGTGGGGAAGTTCCTTCTCGGCACAGCCAGAGCCCAGCTCCCAAATCCAAAACGTCCAGCCACTGCTCCCACACCAAAGGGGCCAGCACTGAAAACTCTTGCTGGCCATCACCTTCCCTAGGCAGCCCTCCCACAGCCCCACAAGCACTGCCGCTCTGAGCTTCCTAGCCACAGCACAGTGGGGACATTCCTTCTCGGCACAGCCAGAGCCCAGCTCCCAAATCGGAAACGTCCAGCCACTGCTCCCACACCAAAGGGGCTAGCACTGAAAGCTCTTGCTGGCCATCACCTGCCCTAGGCAGCCCTTCCACAGCCCCACAAGCACTGGCGCCCTGAGCTTCCTAGCCACAGCACAGTGGGGACGTTCCTTCTCAGCACAGCCACAGCCCAGCTCCGAAATTCAAAACGTCCAGCCACTGCTCCCACACCAAAGGGGCTAGCACTGAAAGCTCTTGCTGGCCAGCACTTTCCCTAGGCAGCCCTTCCACAGCCCCACAAGCACTGGCCCTCTGAGCTTCCTAGCCACAGCACAGTGGGGACGTTCCTTCTCAGCACAGCCAGAGCCCACCTCAAAAATTCGAAACGTCCAGCCACTGCTCCCACACCAAAGGGGCTAGCACTGAAAGCTCTTGCTGGCCCTCACCTGCCCTAGGCAGCCCTTCCACAGCCCCACAAGCACTGGCGCCCTGAGCTTCCTAGCCACAGCACAGTGGGGACGTTCCTTCTCAGCACAGCCAGAGCCCAGCTCCGAAATTCAAAACGTCCAGCCACTGCTCCCACACCAAAGGGGCCAGCACTGAAAACTCTTGCTGGCCATCACCTTCCCTAGGCAGCCCTCCCACAGCCCCACAAGCACTGGCGCTCTGAGCTTCCTAGCCACAGCACAGTGGGGACATTCCTTCTCGGCACAGCCAGAGCCCTGCTCCCAAATCGGAAACGTCCAGCCACTGCTCCCACACCAAAGGGGCTAGCACTGAAAGCTCTTGCTGGCCATCACCTTCCCTAGGCAGCCCTTCCACAGCCCCACAAGCACTGGCGCCCTGAGCTTCCTAGCCACAGCACAGTGGGGATGTTCCTTCTCAGCACAGCCAGAGCCCAGCTCCGAAATTCAAAACGTCCAGCCACTGCTCCCACACCAAAGGGGCTAGCACTGAAAGCTCTTGCTGGCCATCACCTTCCCTAGGCAGCCCTTCCACAGCCCCACAAGCACTGGCGCCCTGAGCTTCCTAGCCACAGCACAGTGGGGACGTTCCTTCTCACCACAGCCACAGCCCAGCTCCCAAATCGGAAACGTCCAGCCACTGCTCCCACACCAAAGGGGCTAGCACTGAAAGCTCTTGCTGGCCAGCACCTGCCCTAGGCAGCCCTTCCACAGCCCCACAAGCACTGGCGCTCTGAGCTTCCTAGCCACAGCACAGTGGGGACGTTCCTTCTCGGCACAGCCACAGCCCAGCTCCGAAATTCAAAACGTCCAGCCACTGCTCCCACACCAAAGGGGCTAGCACTGAAAGCTCTTGCTGGCCATCACCTGCCCTAGGCAGCCCTTCCACAGCCCCACAAGCACCGGGGCTCTGAGCTTCCTAGCCACAGCACAGTGGGGACGTTCCTTCTCAGCACAGCCAGAGCCCAGCTCCCAAATTCAAAACGTCCAGCCACTGCTCCCACACCAAAGGGCCTAGCAGTAAAAGCTCTTGCTGGCCATCACCTGCCCTAGGCAGCCCTTCCACAGCCCCACAAGCACTGGCGCTCTGAGCTTCCTAGCCACAGCACAGTGGGGACGTTCCTTCTCGGCACAGCCACAGCCCAGCTCCCAAATTCAAAACGTCCAGCCACTGCTCCCACACCAAAGGGGCTAGCACTGAAAGCTCTTGCTGGCCATCACCTGCCCTAGGCAGCCCTTCCACAGCCCCACAAGCACTGGCGCTCTGAGCTTCCTAGCCACAGCACAGTGGGGACGTTCCTTCTCGGCACAGCCACAGCCCAGCTCCCAAATTCAAAACGTCCAGCCACTGCTCCCACACCAAAGGGGCTAGCACTGAAAGCTCTTGCTGGCCAGCACCTTCCCTAGGCAGCCCTTCCACAGCCCCACAAGCACTGGCCCTCTGAGCTTCCTAGCCACAGCACAGTGGGGACATTCCTTCTCAGCACAGCCAGAGCCCAGCTCCGAAATTCGAAACGTCCAGCCACTGCTCCCACACCAATGGTGCTAGCACTGAAAGCTCTTGCTGGCCAGCACTTTCCCTAGGCAGCCCTTCCACAGCTCCACAAGCACTGGCGCTCTGAGCTTCCTAGCCACAGCACAGTGGGGACGTTCCTTCTCGGCACAGCCAGAGCCCAGCTCCCAAATTCGAAACGTCCAGCCACTGCTCCCACACCAAAGGGGCTAGCACTGAAAGCTCTTGCTGGCCAGCACCTGCCCTAGGCAGCCCTTCCACAGCCCCACAAGCACTGGCGCTCTGAGCTTCCTAGCCACAGCACAGTGGGGACGTTCCTTCTCGGCACAGCCACAGCCCAGCTCCGAAATTCAAAACGTCCAGCCACTGCTCCCACACCAAAGGGGCTAGCACTGAAAGCTCTTGCTGGCCATCACCTGCCCTAGGCAGCCCTTCCACAGCCCCACAAGCACCGGGGCTCTGAGCTTCCTAGCCACAGCACAGTGGGGACGTTCCTTCTCAGCACAGCCAGAGCCCAGCTCCCAAATTCAAAACGTCCAGCCACTGCTCCCACACCAAAGGGCCTAGCAGTAAAAGCTCTTGCTGGCCATCACCTGCCCTAGGCAGCCCTTCCACAGCCCCACAAGCACTGGCGCTCTGAGCTTCCTAGCCACAGCACAGTGGGGACGTTCCTTCTCGGCACAGCCACAGCCCAGCTCCCAAATTCAAAACGTCCAGCCACTGCTCCCACACCAAAGGGGCTAGCACTGAAAGCTCTTGCTGGCCATCACCTGCCCTAGGCAGCCCTTCCACAGCCCCACAAGCACTGGCGCTCTGAGCTTCCTAGCCACAGCACAGTGGGGACGTTCCTTCTCGGCACAGCCACAGCCCAGCTCCCAAATTCAAAACGTCCAGCCACTGCTCCCACACCAAAGGGGCTAGCACTGAAAGCTCTTGCTGGCCAGCACCTTCCCTAGGCAGCCCTTCCACAGCCCCACAAGCACTGGCGCCCTGAGCTTCCTAGCCACAGCACAGTGGGGACGTTCCTTCTCAGCACAGCCAGAGCCCAGCTCCCAAATCGGAAACGTCCAGCCACTGCTCCCACACCAAAGGGGCTAGCACTGAAAGCTCTTGCTGGCCAGCACCTTCCCTAGGCAGCCCTTCCACAGCCCCACAAGCCCTGGCCCTCTGAGCTTCCTAGCCACAGCACAGTGGGGACATTCCTTCTCGGCACAGCCAGAGCCCAGCTCCCAAATCGGAAACGTCCAGCCACTGCTCCCACACCAAAGGGGCTAGCACTGAAAGCTCTTGCTGGCCATCACCTGCCCTAGGCAGCCCTTCCACAGCCCCACAAGCACTGGCGCTCTGAGCTTCCTAGCCACAGCACAGTGGGGACATTCCTTCTCGGCACAGCCAGAGCCCAGCTCCGAAATTCGAAACGTCCAGCCACTGCTCCCACACCAAAGGGGCTAGCACTGAAAGATCTTGCTGGCCATCACCTTCCCTAGGCAGCCCTTCCACAGCCCCACAAGCACTGGCCCTCTGAGCTTCCTAGCCACAGCACAGTGGGGACGTTCCTTCTCAGCACAGCCAGAGCCCAGCTCCCAAATTCAAAACGTCCAGCCACTGCTCCCACACCAAAGGGGCTAGCACTGAAAGCTCTTGCTGGCCCTCACCTTCCCTAGGCAGCCCTTCCACAGCCCCACAAGCACTGGCGCCCTGAGCTTCCTAGCCACAGCACAGTGGGGACGTTCCTTCTCAGCACAGCCAGAGCCCAGCTCCCAAATCGGAAACGTCCAGCCACTGCTCCCACACCAAAGGGGCTAGCACTGAAAGCTCTTGCTGGCCATCACCTGCCCTAGGCAGCCCTTCCACAGCCCCACAAGCACTGGCGCTCTGAGCTTCCTAGCTACAGCACAGTGGGGACGTTCCTTCTCGGCACAGCCACAGCCCAGCTCCCAAATTCAAAACGTCCAGCCACTGCTCCCACACCAAAGGGGCTAGCACTGAAAGCTCTTGCTGGCCATCACCTGCCCTAGGCAGCCCTTCCACAGCCCCACAAGCACTGGCGCTCTGAGCTTCCTAGCCACAGCACAGTGGGGACGTTCCTTCTCGGCACAGCCACAGCCCAGCTCCCAAATTCAAAACGTCCAGCCACTGCTCCCACACCAATGGTGCTAGCACTGAAAGCTCTTGCTGGCCAGCACTTTCCCTAGGCAGCCCTTCCACAGCTCCACAAGCACTGGCGCCCTGACCTTCCTAGCCACAGCACAGTGGGGACGTTCCTTCTCAGCACAGCCAGAGCCCACCTCAAAAATTCGAAACGTCCAGCCACTGCTCCCACACGAAAGGGGCTAGCACTGAAAGCTCTTGCTGGCCATCACCTTCCCTAGGCAGCCCTTCCACAGCCCCACAAGCCCTGGCCCTCTGAGCTTCCTAGCCACAGCACAGTGGGGACGTTCCTTCTCGGCACAGCCAGAGCCCAGCTCCCAAATCGGAAACGTCCAGCCACTGCTCCCACACCAAAGGGGCTAGCACTGAAAGCTCTTGCTGGCCAGCACCTTCCCTAGGCAGCCCTTCCACAGCCCCACAAGCCCTGGCCCTCTGAGCTTCCTAGCCACAGCACAGTGGGGACATTCCTTCTCGGCACAGCCAGAGCCCAGCTCCCAAATCGGAAACGTCCAGCCACTGCTCCCACACCAAAGGGGCTAGCACTGAAAGCTCTTGCTGGCCATCACCTGCCCTAGGCAGCCCTTCCACAGCCCCACAAGCACTGGCGCTCTGAGCTTCCTAGCCACAGCACAGTGGGGACATTCCTTCTCGGCACAGCCAGAGCCCAGCTCCGAAATTCGAAACGTCCAGCCACTGCTCCCACACCAAAGGGGCTAGCACTGAAAGCTCTTGCTGGCCATCACCTTCCCTAGGCAGCCCTTCCACAGCCCCACAAGCACTGGCCCTCTGAGCTTCCTAGCCACAGCACAGTGGGGACGTTCCTTCTCAGCACAGCCAGAGCCCAGCTCCCAAATAGGAAATGTCCAGCCACTGCTCCCACACCAAAGGGGCTAGCACTGAAAGCTCTTGCTGGCCCTCACCTTCCCTAGGCAGCCCTTCCACAGCCCCACAAGCACTGGCGCCCTGAGCTTCCTAGCAACAGCACAGTGGGGACGTTCCTTCTCAGCACAGCCAGAGCCCAGCTCCCAAATCGGAAACGTCCAGCCAGTGCTCCCACACCAAAGGGGCTAGCACTGAAAGCTCTTGCTGGCCATCACCTGCCCTAGGCAGCCCTTCCACAGCCCCACAAGCACTGGCGCTCTGAGCTTCCTAGCTACAGCACAGTGGGGACGTTCCTTCTCGGCACAGCCACAGCCCAGCTCCCAAATTCAAAACGTCCAGCCACTGCTCCCACACCAAAGGGGCTAGCACTGAAAGCTCTTGCTGGCCATCACCTGCCCTAGGCAGCCCTTCCACAGCCCCACAAGCACTGGCGCTCTGAGCTTCCTAGCCACAGCACAGTGGGGACGTTCCTTCTCGGCACAGCCAGAGCCCAGCTCCCAAATTCAAAACGTCCAGCCACTGCTCCCACACCAAAGGGGCTAGCACTGAAAGCTCTTGCTGGCCAGCACCTGCCCTAGGCAGCCCTTCCACAGCCCCACAAGCACTGGCCCTCTGAGCTTCCTAGCCACAGCACAGTGGGGACATTCCTTCTCAGCACAGCCAGAGCCCAGCTCCGAAATTCGAAACGTCCAGCCACTGCTCCCACACCAATGGTGCTAGCACTGAAAGCTCTTGCTGGCCAGCACTTTCCCTAGGCAGCCCTTCCACAGCTCCACAAGCACTGGCGCCCTGACCTTCCTAGCCACAGCACAGTGGGGACGTTCCTTCTCAGCACAGCCAGAGCCCACCTCAAAAATTCGAAACGTCCAGCCACTGCTCCCACACGAAAGGGGCTAGCACTGAAAGCTCTTGCTGGCCATCACCTTCCCTAGGCAGCCCTTCCACAGCCCCACAAGCCCTGGCCCTCTGAGCTTCCTAGCCACAGCACAGTGGGGACGTTCCTTCTCAGCACAGCCAGAGCCCAGCTCCCAAATCGGAAACGTCCAGCCACTGCTCCCACACCAAAGGGGCTAGCACTGAAAGCTCTTGCTGGCCAGCACCTTCCCTAGGCAGCCCTTCCACAGCCCCACAAGCCCTGGCCCTCTGAGCTTCCTAGCCACAGCACAGTGGGGACATTCCTTCTCGGCACAGCCAGAGCCCAGCTCCCAAAACGGAAACGTCCAGCCACTGCTCCCACACCAAAGGGGCTAGCACTGAAAGCTCTTGCTGGCCATCACCTGCCCTAGGCAGCCCTTCCACAGCCCCACAAGCACTGGCGCTCTGAGCTTCCTAGCCACAGCACAGTGGGGACATTCCTTCTCGGCACAGCCAGAGCCCAGCTCCCAAATTCGAAACGTCCAGCCACTGCTCCCACACCAAAGGGGCTAGCACTGAAAGATCTTGCTGGCCATCACCTTCCCTAGGCAGCCCTTCCACAGCCCCACAAGCACTGGCCCTCTGAGCTTCCTAGCCACAGCACAGTGGGGACGTTCCTTCTCAGCACAGCCAGAGCCCAGCTCCCAAATAGGAAATGTCCAGCCACTGCTCCCACACCAAAGGGGCTAGCACTGAAAGCTCTTGCTGGCCCTCACCTTCCCTAGGCAGCCCTTCCACAGCCCCACAAGCACTGGCGCCCTGAGCTTCCTAGCAACAGCACAGTGGGGACGTTCCTTCTCAGCACAGCCAGAGCCCAGCTCCCAAATCGGAAACGTCCAGCCAGTGCTCCCACACCAAAGGGGCTAGCACTGAAAGCTCTTGCTGGCCCTCACCTTCCCTAGGCAGCCCTTCCACAGCCCCACAAGCACTGGCGCTCTGAGCTTCCTAGCCACAGCACAGTGGGGACGTTCCTTCTCAGCACAGCCAGAGCCCAGCTCCCAAATCGGAAACGTCCAGCCACTGCTCCCACACCAAAGGGGCTAGCACTGAAAGCTCTTGCTGGCCATCACCTTCCCTAGGCAGCCCTTCCACAGCCCCACAAGCCCTGGCCCTCTGAGCTTCCTAGCCACAGCACAGTGGGGATGTTCCTTCTCAGCACAGCCAGAGCCCAGCTCCCAAATCGGAAACGTCCAGCCACTGCTCCCACACCAAAGGGGCTAGCACTGAAAGCTCTTGCTGGCCCTCACCTTCCCTAGGCAGCCCTTCCACAGCCCCACAAGCACTGGCGCCCTGAGCTTCCTAGCCACAGCACAGTATGGACGTTCCTTCTCGGCACAGACAGAGCCCAACTCCGAAACTCAAAACGTCCAGCCACTGCTCCCACACCAAAGGGGCTAGCCCTGAAAGCTCTTGCTGGCCAGCACCTTCCCTAGGCAGCCCTTCCACAGCCCCACAAGCACTGGCCCTCTGAGCTTCCTAGCCACAGCACAGTGGGGACGTTCCTTCTCAGCACAGCCAGAGCCCAGCTCCGAAATTCGAAACGTCCAGCCACTGCTCCCACACCAAAGGGGCTAGCACTGAAAGCTCTTGCTGGCCCTCACCTTCCCTAGGCAGCCCTTCCACAGCCCCACAAGCACTGGCCCTCTGAGCTTCCTAGCCACAGCACAGTGGGGACGTTCCTTCTCAGCACAGCCAGAGCCCACCTCAAAAATTCGAAACGTCCAGCCACTGCTCCCACACCAAAGGGGCTAGCACTGAAAGCTCTTGCTGGCCATCACCTGCCCTAGGCAGCCCTTCCACAGCCCCACAAGCACTGGCGCCCTGAGCTTCCTAGCCACAGCACAGTGGGGACGTTCCTTCTCAGCACAGCCAGAGCCCAGCTCCGAAATTCAAAACGTCCAGCCACTGCTCCCACACCAAAGGGGCTAGCACTGAAAGCTCTTGCTGGCCATCACCTTCCCTAGGCAGCCCTTCCACAGCCCCACAAGCACTGGCGCTCTGAGCTTCCTAGCCACAGCACAGTGGGGAAGTTCCTTCTCGGCACAGCCAGAGCCCAGCTCCCAAATCCAAAACGTCCAGCCACTGCTCCCACACCAAAGGGGCCAGCACTGAAAACTCTTGCTGGCCATCACCTTCCCTAGGCAGCCCTCCCACAGCCCCACAAGCACTGCCGCTCTGAGCTTCCTAGCCACAGCACAGTGGGGACATTCCTTCTCGGCACAGCCAGAGCCCAGCTCCCAAATCGGAAACGTCCAGCCACTGCTCCCACACCAAAGGGGCTAGCACTGAAAGCTCTTGCTGGCCATCACCTTCCCTAGGCAGCCCTTCCACAGCCCCACAAGCACTGGCGCCCTGAGCTTCCTAGCCACAGCACAGTGGGGACGTTCCTTCTCAGCACAGCCAGAGCCCAGCTCCGAAATTCGAAACGTCCAGCCACTGCTCCCACACGAAAGGGGCGAGCACTGAAAGCTCTTGCTGGCCATCACCTGCCCTAGGCAGCCCTTCCACAGCCCCACAAGCACTGGCCCTCTGAGCTTCCTAGCCACAGCACAGTGGGGACGTTCCTTCTCAGCACAGCCAGAGCCCACCTCAAAAATTCGAAACGTCCAGCCACTGCTCCCACACCAAAGGGGCTAGCACTGAAAGCTCTTGCTGGCCATCACCTGCCCTAGGCAGCCCTTCCACAGCCCCACAAGCACTGGCGCTCTGAGCTTCCTAGCCACAGCACAGTGGGGACGTTCCTTCTCAGCACAGCCAGAGCCCAGCTCCGAAATTCAAAACGTCCAGCCACTGCTCCCACACCAAAGGGGCTAGCACTGAAAGCTCTTGCTGGCCATCACCTTCCCTAGGCAGCCCTTCCACAGCCCCACAAGCACTGGCGCCCTGAGCTTCCTAGCCACAGCACAGTGGGGACGTTCCTTCTCAGCACAGCCAGAGTCCAGCTCCAAAATTCAAAACGTCCAGCCACTGCTCCCACACCAAAGGGGCTAGCACTGAAAGCTCTTGCTGGCCAGCACTTTCCCTAGGCAGCCCTTCCACAGCCCCACAAGCACTGGCCCTCTGAGCTTCCTAGCCACAGCACAGTGGGGACGTTCCTTCTCAGCACAGCCAGAGCCCACCTCAAAAATTCGAAACGTCCAGCCACTGCTCCCACACCAAAGGGGCTAGCACTGAAAGCTCTTGCTGGCCATCACCTGCCCTAGGCAGCCCTTCCACAGCCCCACAAGCACTGGCGCCCTGAGCTTCCTAGCCACAGCACAGTGGGGACGTTCCTTCTCAGCACAGCCAGAGCCCAGCTCCGAAATTCAAAACGTCCAGCCACTGCTCCCACACCAAAGGGGCCAGCACTGAAAACTCTTGCTGGCCATCACCTTCCCTAGGCAGCCCTCCCACAGCCCCACAAGCACTGCCGCTCTGAGCTTCCTAGCCACAGCACAGTGGGGACATTCCTTCTCGGCACAGCCAGAGCCCTGCTCCCAAATCGGAAACGTCCAGCCACTGCTCCCACAACAAAGGGGCTAGCACTGAAAGCTCTTGCTGGCCATCACCTTCCCTAGGCAGCCCTTCCACAGCCCCACAAGCACTGGCGCCCTGAGCTTCCTAGCCACAGCACAGTGGGGATGTTCCTTCTCAGCACAGCCAGAGCCCAGCTCCGAAATTCAAAACGTCCAGCCACTGCTCCCACACCAAAGGGGCTAGCACTGAAAGCTCTTGCTGGCCATCACCTTCCCTAGGCAGCCCTTCCACAGCCCCACAAGCCCTGGCCCTCTGAGCTTCCTAGCCACAGCACAGTGGGGACGTTCCTTCTCGGCACAACCAGAGCCCACCTCAAAAATTCGAAACGTCCAGCCACTGCTCCCACACCAAAGGGGCTAGCACTGAAAGCTCTTGCTGGCCAGCACCTGCCCTAGGCAGCCCTTCCACAGCCCCACAAGCACTGGCCCTCTGAGCTTCCTAGCCACAGCACAGTGGGGACATTCCTTCTCGGCACAGCCAGAGCCCAGCTCCCAAATAGGAAACGTCCAGCCACTGCTCCCACACCAATGGTGCTAGCACTGAAAGCTCTTGCTGGCCCTCACCTGCCCTAGGCAGCCCTTCCACAGCCCCACAAGCACTGGCGCCCTGAGCTTCCTAGCCACAGCACAGTGGGGACGTTCCTTCTCGGCACAGCCAGAGCCCAGCTCCGAAATTCGAAACGTCCAACCACTGCTCCCACACGAAAGGGGCTAGCACTCAAAGCTCTTGCTGGCCAGCACCTGCCCTAGGCAGCCCTTCCACAGCCCCACAAGCACTGGCGCTCTGAGCTTCCTAGCCACAGCACAGTGGGGACGTTCCTTCTCGGCACAGCCAGAGCCCAGCTCCCAAATTCGAAACGTCCAGCCACTGCTCCCACACCAAAGGGGCTAGCACTGAAAGCTCTTGCTGGCCAGCACCTGCCCTAGGCAGCCCTTCCACAGCCCCACAAGCACTGGCGCTCTGAGCTTCCTAGCCACAGCACAGTGGGGACGTTCCTTCTCGGCACAGCCACAGCCCAGCTCCGAAATTCAAAACGTCCAGCCACTGCTCCCACACCAAAGGGGCTAGCACTGAAAGCTCTTGCTGGCCATCACCTGCCCTAGGCAGCCCTTCCACAGCCCCACAAGCACTGGCGCTCTGAGCTTCCTAGCCACAGCACAGTGGGGACGTTCCTTCTCAGCACAGCCAGAGCCCAGCTCCCAAATTCAAAACGTCCAGCCACTGCTCCCACACCAAAGGGCCTAGCAGTAAAAGCTCTTGCTGGCCATCACCTGCCCTAGGCAGCCCTTCCACAGCCCCACAAGCACTGGCGCTCTGAGCTTCCTAGCCACAGCACAGTGGGGACGTTCCTTCTCGGCACAGCCACAGCCCAGCTCCCAAATTCAAAACGTCCAGCCACTGCTCCCACACCAAAGGGGCTAGCACTGAAAGCTCTTGCTGGCCATCACCTGCCCTAGGCAGCCCTTCCACAGCCCCACAAGCACTGGCGCTCTGAGCTTCCTAGCCACAGCACAGTGGGGACGTTCCTTCTCGGCACAGCCACAGCCCAGCTCCCAAATTCAAAACGTCCAGCCACTGCTCCCACACCAAAGGGGCTAGCACTGAAAGCTCTTGCTGGCCAGCACCTGCCCTAGGCAGCCCTTCCACAGCCCCACAAGCACTGGCGCTCTGAGCTTCCTAGCCACAGCACAGTGGGGACGTTCCTTCTCGGCACAGCCAGAGCCCAGCTCCCAAATTCAAAACGTCCAGCCACTGCTCCCACACCAAAGGGGCTAGCACTGAAAGCTCTTGCTGGCCATCACCTGCCCTAGGCAGCCCTTCCACAGCCCCACAAGCACTGGCGCTCTGAGCTTCCTAGCCACAGCACAGTGGGGACGTTCCTTCTCGGCACAGCCACAGCCCAGCTCCCAAATTCAAAACGTCCAGCCACTGCTCCCACACCAAAGGGGCTAGCACTGAAAGCTCTTGCTGGCCAGCACCTGCCCTAGGCAGCCCTTCCACAGCCCCACAAGCACTGGCGCTCTGAGCTTCCTAGCCACAGCACAGTGGGGACGTTCCTTCTCGGCACAGCCACAGCCCAGCTCCCAAATTCAAAACGTCCAGCCACTGCTCCCACACCAAAGGGGCTAGCACTGAAAGCTCTTGCTGGCCATCACCTGCCCTAGGCAGCCCTTCCACAGCCCCACAAGCACTGGCGCTCTGAGCTTCCTAGCCACAGCACAGTGGGGACGTTCCTTCTCGGCACAGCCACAGCCCAGCTCCCAAATTCAAAACGTCCAGCCACTGCTCCCACACCAAAGGGGCTAGCACTGAAAGCTCTTGCTGGCCATCACCTTCCCTAGGCAGCCCTTCCACAGCCCCACAAGCACTGGCGCTCTGAGCTTCCTAGCCACAGCACAGTGGGGACGTTCCTTCTCGGCACAGCCACAGCCCAGCTCCCAAATTCAAAACGTCCAGCCACTGCTCCCACACCAAAGGGGCTAGCACTGAAAGCTCTTGCTGGCCATCACCTGACCTAGGCAGCCCTTCCACAGCCCCACAAGCACTGGCGCTCTGAGCTTCCTAGCCACAGCACAGTGGGGACGTTCCTTCTCGGCACAGCCACAGCCCTGCTCCCAAATTCAAAACGTCCAGCCACTGCTCCCACACCAAAGGGGCTAGCACTGAAAGCTCTTGCTGGCCATCACCTGCCCTAGGCAGCCCTTCCACAGCCCCACAAGCACTGGCGCTCTGAGCTTCCTAGCCACAGCACAGTGGGGACGTTCCTTCTCGGCACAGCCAGAGCCCAGCTCCCAAATTCGAAACGTCCAGCCACTGCTCCCACACCAAAGGGGCTAGCACTGAAAGCTCTTGCTGGCCATCACCTGCCCTAGGCAGCCCTTCCACAGCCCCACAAGCACTGGCGCTCTGAGCTTCCTAGCCACAGCACAGTGGGGACGTTCCTTCTCGGCACAGCCAGAGCCCAGCTCCCAAATTCAAAACGTCCAGCCACTGCTCCCACACCAAAGGGGCTAGCACTGAAAGCTCTTGCTGGCCAGCACCTGCCCTAGGCAGCCCTTCCACAGCCCCACAAGCACTGGCGCTCTGAGCTTCCTAGCCACAGCACAGTGGGGACGTTCCTTCTCGGCACAGCCAGAGCCCAGCTCCCAAATTCGAAACGTCCAGCCACTGCTCCCACACCAAAGGGGCTAGCACTGAAAGCTCTTGCTGGCCAGCACCTGCCCTAGGCAGCCCTTCCACAGCCCCACAAGCACTGGCGCTCTGAGCTTCCTAGCCATAGCACAGTGGGGACGTTCCTTCTCGGCACAGCCAGAGCCCAGCTCCGAAATTCAAAACGTCCAGCCACTGCTCCCACACCAAAGGGGCTAGCACTGAAAGCTCTTGCTGGCCATCACCTGCCCTAGGCAGCCCTTCCACAGCCCCACAAGCACCGGGGCTCTGAGCTTCCTAGCCACAGCACAGTGGGGACGTTCCTTCTCAGCACAGCCAGAGCCCAGCTCCCAAATTCAAAACGTCCAGCCACTGCTCCCACACCAAAGGGCCTAGCAGTAAAAGCTCTTGCTGGCCAGCACCTGCCCTAGGCAGCCCTTCCACAGCCCCACAAGCACTGGCGCTCTGAGCTTCCTAGCCACAGCACAGTGGGGACGTTCCTTCTCGGCACAGCCACAGCCCAGCTCCCAAATTCAAAACGTCCAGCCACTGCTCCCACACCAAAGGGGCTAGCACTGAAAGCTCTTGCTGGCCATCACCTGACCTAGGCAGCCCTTCCACAGCCCCACAACCACTGGCGCTCTGAGCTTCCTAGCCACAGCACAGTGGGGACGTTCCTTCTCGGCACAGCCACAGCCCTGCTCCCAAATTCAAAACGTCCAGCCACTGCTCCCACACCAAAGGGGCTAGCACTGAAAGCTCTTGCTGGCCATCACCTGCCCTAGGCAGCCCTTCCACAGCCCCACAAGCACTGGCGCTCTGAGCTTCCTAGCCACAGCACAGTGGGGACGTTCCTTCTCGGCACAGCCAGAGCCCAGCTCCCAAATTCGAAACGTCCAGCCACTGCTCCCACACCAAAGGGGCTAGCACTGAAAGCTCTTGCTGGCCATCACCTGCCCTAGGCAGCCCTTCCACAGCCCCACAAGCACTGGCGCTCTGAGCTTCCTAGCCACAGCACAGTGGGGACGTTCCTTCTCGGCACAGCCACAGCCCAGCTCCCAAATTCAAAACGTCCAGCCACTGCTCCCACACCAAAGGGGCTAGCACTGAAAGCTCTTGCTGGCCCTCACCTTCCCTAGGCAGCCCTTCCACAGCCCCACAAGCACTGGCCCTCTGAGCTTCCTAGCCACAGCACAGTGGGGACATTCCTTCTCGGCAGAGCCAGAGCCCAGCTCCCAAATTCGAAATGTCCAGCCACTGCTCCCACACCAAAGGGGCTAGCACTGAAAGCTCTTGCTGGCCATCACCTTCCCTAGGCAGCCCTTCCACAGCCCCACAAGCACTGGCGCTCTGAGCTTCCTAGCCACAGCACAGTGGGGACGTTCCTTCTCGGCACAGCCACAGCCCTGCTCCCAAATTCAAAACGTCCAGCCACTGCTCCCACACCAAAGGGGCTAGCACTGAAAGCTCTTGCTGGCCTTCACCTGCCCTAGGCAGCCCTTCCACAGCCCCACAAGCACTGGCGCTCTGAGCTTCCTAGCCACAGCACAGTGGGGACGTTCCTTCTCGGCACAGCCAGAGCCCAGCTCCCAAATTCGAAACGTCCAGCCACTGCTCCCACACCAAAGGGGCTAGCACTGAAAGCTCTTGCTGGCCATCACCTGCCCTAGGCAGCCCTTCCACAGCCCCACAAGCACTGGCGCTCTGAGCTTCCTAGCCACAGCACAGTGGGGACGTTCCTTCTCGGCACAGCCACAGCCCAGCTCCCAAATTCAAAACATCCAGCCACTGCTCCCACACCAAAGGGGCTAGCACTGAAAGCTCTTGCTGGCCAGCACCTGCCCTAGGCAGCCCTTCCACAGCCCCACAAGCACTGGCGCTCTTAGCTTCCTAGCCACAGCACAGTGGGGACGTTCCTTCTCGGCACAGCCACAGCCCAGCTCCCAAATTCGAAACGTCCAGCCACTGCTCCCACACCAAAGGGGCTAGCACTGAAAGCTCTTGCTGGCCATCACCTGCCCTAGGCAGCCCTTCCACAGCCCCACAAGCACTGGCGCTCTGAGCTTCGTAGCCACAGCACAGTGGGGACGTTCCTTCTCGGCACAGCCAGAGCCCAGCTCCCAAATTCAAAACGTCCAGCCACTGCTCCCACACGAAAGGGGCTAGCACTGAAAGCTCTTGCTGGCCAGCACCTGCCCTAGGCAGCCCTTCCACAGCCCCACAAGCACTGGCGCTCTGAGCTTCCTAGCCACAGCACAGTGGGGACGTTCCTTCTCGGCACAGCCAGAGCCCAGCTCCCAAATTCGAAACGTCCAGCCACTGCTCCCACACCAAAGGGGCTAGCACTGAAAGCTCTTGCTGGCCATCACCTGCCCTAGGCAGCCCTTCCACAGCCCCACAAGCACTGGCGCTCTGAGCTTCCTAGCCACAGCACAGTGGGGACGTTCCTTCTCGGCACAGCCACAGCCCAGCTCCCAAATTCAAAACATCCAGCCACTGCTCCCACACCAAAGGGGCTAGCACTGAAAGCTCTTGCTGGCCAGCACCTGCCCTAGGCAGCCCTTCCACAGCCCCACAAGCACTGGCGCTCTTAGCTTCCTAGCCACAGCACAGTGGGGACGTTCCTTCTCGGCACAGCCACAGCCCAGCTCCCAAATTCGAAACGTCCAGCCACTGCTCCCACACCAAAGGGGCTAGCACTGAAAGCTCTTGCTGGCCATCACCTGCCCTAGGCAGCCCTTCCACAGCCCCACAAGCACTGGCGCTCTGAGCTTCGTAGCCACAGCACAGTGGGGACGTTCCTTCTCGGCACAGCCAGAGCCCAGCTCCCAAATTCAAAACGTCCAGCCACTGCTCCCACACGAAAGGGGCTAGCACTGAAAGCTCTTGCTGGCCAGCACCTGCCCTAGGCAGCCCTTCCACAGCCCCACAAGCACTGGCGCTCTGAGCTTCCTAGCCACAGCACAGTGGGGACGTTCCTTCTCGGCACAGCCAGAGCCCAGCTCCCAAATTCAAAACATCCAGCCACTGCTCCCACACCAAAGGGGCTAGCACTGAAAGCTCTTGCTGGCCAGCACCTGCCCTAGGCAGCCCTTCCACAGCCCCACAAGCACTGGCGCTCTGAGCTTCCTAGCCACAGCACAGTGGGGACGTTCCTTCTCGGCACAGCCAGAGCCCAGCTCCCAAATTCAAAACGTCCAGCCACTGCTCCCACACCAAAGGGGCTAGCACTGAAAGCTCTTGCTGGCCATCACCTGCCCTAGGCAGCCCTTCCACAGCCCCACAAGCACTGGCGCTCTTAGCTTCCTAACCACAGCACAGTGGGGACGTTCCTTCTCGGCACAGCCACAGCCCAGCTCCCAAATTCAAAACGTCCAGCCACTGCTCCCACACCAAAGGGGCTAGCACTGAAAGCTCTTGCTGGCCAGCACCTGCCCTAGGCAGCCCTTCCACAGCCCCACAACCACTGGCGCTCTGAGCTTCCTAGCCACAGCACAGTGGGGACGTTCCTTCTCGGCAGAGCCAGAGCCCAGCTCCGAAATTCAAAACGTCCAGCCACTGCTCCCACACCAAAGGGGCTAGCACTGAAAGCTCTTGCTGGCCAGCACCTTCCCTAGGCAGCCCTTCCACAGCCCCACAAGCACTGGCGCTCTGAGCTTCCTAGCCACAGCACAGTGGGGACGTTCCTTCTCGGCAGAGCCAGAGCCCAGCTCCCAAATTCGAAACGTCCAGCCAATGCTCCCACACCAAAGGGGCTAGCACTGAAAGCTCTTGCTGGCCAGCACCTGCCCTAGGCAGCCCTTCCACAGCCCCACAAGCACTGGCGCTCTGAGCTTCGTAGCCACAGCACAGTGGGGACGTTCCTTCTCGGCACAGCCACAGCCCTGCTCCCAAATTCAAAACGTCCAGCCACTGCTCCCACACCAAAGGGGCTAGCACTGAAAGCTCTTGCTGGCCATCACCTGCCCTAGGCAGCCCTTCCACAGCCCCACAAGCACTGGCGCTCTGAGCTTCCTAGCCACAGCACAGTGGGGACGTTCCTTCTCGGCACAGCCACAGCCCAGCTCCGAAATTCAAAACGTCCAGCCACTGCTCCCACACCAAAGGGGCTAGCACTGAAAGCTCTTGCTGGCCAGCACCTTCCCTAGGCAGCCCTTCCACAGCCCCACAAGCACTGGCGCTCTGAGCTTCCTAGCCACAGCACAGTGGGGACGTTCCTTCTCGGCACAGCCACAGCCCAGCTCCCAAATTCAAAACGTCCAGCCACTGCTCCCACACCAAAGGGGCTAGCACTGAAAGCTCTTGCTGGCCAGCACCTGCCCTAGGCAGCCCTTCCACAGCCCCACAACCACTGGCGCTCTGAGCTTCCTAGCCACAGCACAGTGGGGACGTTCCTTCTCGGCACAGCCAGAGCCCAGCTCCCAAATTCAAAACGTCCAGCCACTGCTCCCACACCAAAGGGGCTAGCACTGAAAGCTCTTGCTGGCCAGCACCTTCCCTAGGCAGCCCTTCCACAGCCCCACAAGCACTGGCGCTCTGAGCTTCCTAGCCACAGCACAGTGGGGACGTTCCTTCTCGGCAGAGCCAGAGCCCAGCTCCCAAATTCGGAACGTCCAGCCAATGCTCCCACACCAAAGGGGCTAGCACTGAAAGCTCTTGCTGGCCAGCACCTGCCCTAGGCAGCCCTTCCACAGCCCCACAAGCACTGGCGCTCTGAGCTTCCTAGCCACAGCACAGTGGGGACGTTCCTTCTCGGCACAGCCAGAGCCCAGCTCCCAAATTCAAAACGTCCAGCCACTGCTCCCACACCAAAGGGGCTAGCACTGAAAGCTCTTGCTGGCCAGCACCTGCCCTAGGCAGCCCTTCCACAGCCCCACAAGCACTGGCGCTCTTAGCTTCCTAACCACAGCACAGTGGGGACGTTCCTTCTCGGCACAGCCAGAGCCCAGCTCCCAAATTCAAAACGTCCAGCCACTGCTCCCACACCAAAGGGCCTAGCAGTAAAAGCTCTTGCTGGCCATCACCTGCCCTAGGCAGCCCTTCCACAGCCCCACAAGCACTGGCGCTCTGAGCTTCCTAGCCACAGCACAGTGGGGACGTTCCTTCTCGGCACAGCCAGAGCCCAGCTCCCAAATTCGAAACGTCCAGCCACTGCTCCCACACCAAAGGGGCTAGCACTGAAAGCTCTTGCTGGCCAGCACCTGCCCTAGGCAGCCCTTCCACAGCCCCACAAGCACTGGCGCTCTGAGCTTCCTAGCCACAGCACAGTGGGGACGTTCCTTCTCGGCACAGCCACAGCCCAGCTCCCAAATTCAAAACGTCCAGCCACTGCTCCCACACCAAAGGGGCTAGCACTGAAAGCTCTTGCTGGCCATCACCTTCCCTAGGCAGCCCTTCCACAGCCCCACAAGCACTGGCGCTCTGAGCTTCCTAGCCACAGCACAGTGGGGACGTTCCTTCTCGGCAGAGCCAGAGCCCAGCTCCCAAATTCAAAACGTCCAGCCACTGCTCCCACACCAAAGGGGCTAGCACTGAAAGCTCTTGCTGGCCATCACCTGCCCTAGGCAGCCCTTCCACAGCCCCACAAGCACTGGCGCTCTGAGCTTCCTAGCCACAGCACAGTGGGGACGTTCCTTCTCGGCACAGCCACAGCCCAGCTCCCAAATTCAAAACGTCCAGCCACTGCTCCCACACCAAAGGGGCTAGCACTGAAAGCTCTTGCTGGCCAGCACCTGCCCTAGGCAGCCCTTCCACAGCCCCACAACCACTGGCGCTCTGAGCTTCCTAGCCACAGCACAGTGGGGACGTTCCTTCTCGGCAGAGCCAGAGCCCAGCTCCGAAATTCAAAACGTCCAGCCACTGCTCCCACACCAAAGGGGCTAGCACTGAAAGCTCTTGCTGGCCAGCACCTTCCCTAGGCAGCCCTTCCA
The DNA here is from genome assembly GCF_965638725.1 of Aptenodytes patagonicus. NCBI lineage: Eukaryota > Metazoa > Chordata > Aves > Sphenisciformes > Spheniscidae > Aptenodytes > Aptenodytes patagonicus. The sequence continues at coordinate 762,668 of NW_027472006.1, forward strand.
CAGCCCCACAAGCACTGGCGCTCTGAGCTTCCTAGCCACAGCACAGTGGGGACGTTCCTTCTCGGCAGAGCCAGAGCCCAGCTCCCAAATTCGAAACGTCCAGCCAATGCTCCCACACCAAAGGGGCTAGCACTGAAAGCTCTTGCTGGCCAGCACCTGCCCTAGGCAGCCCTTCCACAGCCCCACAAGCACTGGCGCTCTGAGCTTCGTAGCCACAGCACAGTGGGGACGTTCCTTCTCGGCACAGCCACAGCCCTGCTCCCAAATTCAAAACGTCCAGCCACTGCTCCCACACCAAAGGGGCTAGCACTGAAAGCTCTTGCTGGCCATCACCTGCCCTAGGCAGCCCTTCCACAGCCCCACAAGCACTGGCGCTCTGAGCTTCCTAGCCACAGCACAGTGGGGACGTTCCTTCTCGGCACAGCCAGAGCCCAGCTCCCAAATTCGAAACGTCCAGCCACTGCTCCCACACCAAAGGGGCTAGCACTGAAAGCTCTTGCTGGCCATCACCTGCCCTAGGCAGCCCTTCCACAGCCCCACAAGCACTGGCGCTCTGAGCTTCCTAGCCACAGCACAGTGGGGACGTTCCTTCTCGGCACAGCCACAGCCCAGCTCCCAAATTCAAAACGTCCAGCCACTGCTCCCACACCAAAGGGGCTAGCAGTAAAAGCTCTTGCTGGCCATCACCTGCCCTAGGCAGCCCTTCCACAGCCCCACAAGCACTGGCGCTCTGAGCTTCCTAGCCACAGCACAGTGGGGACGTTCCTTCTCGGCACAGCCACAGCCCAGCTCCGAAATTCAAAACGTCCAGCCACTGCTCCCACACCAAAGGGGCTAGCACTGAAAGCTCTTGCTGGCCATCACCTGCCCTAGGCAGCCCTTCCACAGCCCCACAAGCACTGGCGCTCTGAGCTTCCTAGCCACAGCACAGTGGGGACGTTCCTTCTCGGCACAGCCAGAGCCCAGCTCCCAAATTCAAAACGTCCAGCCACTGCTCCCACACCAAAGGGGCTAGCACTGAAAGCTCTTGCTGGCCAGCACCTGCCCTAGGCAGCCCTTCCACAGCCCCACAACCACTGGCGCTCTGAGCTTCCTAGCCACAGCACAGTGGGGACGTTCCTTCTCGGCACAGCCACAGCCCAGCTCCCAAATTCAAAACGTCCAGCCACTGCTCCCACACCAAAGGGGCTAGCACTGAAAGCTCTTGCTGGCCAGCACCTTCCCTAGGCAGCCCTTCCACAGCCCCACAAGCACTGGCGCTCTGAGCTTCCTAGCCACAGCACAGTGGGGACGTTCCTTCTCGGCAGAGCCAGAGCCCAGCTCCCAAATTCGGAACGTCCAGCCAATGCTCCCACACCAAAGGGGCTAGCACTGAAAGCTCTTGCTGGCCAGCACCTTCCCTAGGCAGCCCTTCCACAGCCCCACAAGCACTGGCGCTCTGAGCTTCGTAGCCACAGCACAGTGGGGACGTTCCTTCTCGGCACAGCCAGAGCCCAGCTCCCAAATTCGAAACGTCCAGCCACTGCTCCCACACCAAAGGGGCTAGCACTGAAAGCTCTTGCTGGCCATCACCTGCCCTAGGCAGCCCTTCCACAGCCCCACAAGCACTGGCGCTCTGAGCTTCCTAGCCACAGCACAGTGGGGACGTTCCTTCTCGGCACAGCCACAGCCCAGCTCCCAAATTCAAAACGTCCAGCCACTGCTCCCACACCAAAGGGGCTAGCAGTAAAAGCTCTTGCTGGCCATCACCTGCCCTAGGCAGCCCTTCCACAGCCCCACAAGCACTGGCGCTCTGAGCTTCCTAGCCACAGCACAGTGGGGACGTTCCTTCTCGGCACAGCCACAGCCCAGCTCCCAAATTCAAAACGTCCAGCCACTGCTCCCACACCAAAGGGGCTAGCACTGAAAGCTCTTGCTGGCCAGCACCTGCCCTAGGCAGCCCTTCCACAGCCCCACAAGCACTGGCGCTCTGAGCTTCCTAGCCACAGCACAGTGGGGACGTTCCTTCTCGGCAGAGCCAGAGCCCAGCTCCCAAATTCGAAACGTCCAGCCACTGCTCCCACACCAAAGGGGCTAGCACTGAAAGCTCTTGCTGGCCATCACCTGCCCTAGGCAGCCCTTCCACAGCCCCACAAGCACTGGCGCTCTGAGCTTCCTAGCCACAGCACAGTGGGGACGTTCCTTCTCAGCACAGCCAGAGTCCAGCTCCAAAATTCAAAACGTCCAGCCACTGCTCCCACACCAAAGGGGCTAGCACTGAAAGCTCTTGCTGGCCAGCACCTGCCCTAGGCAGCCCTTCCACAGCCCCACAAGCACTGGCGCTCTGAGCTTCCTAGCCACAGCACAGTGGGGACGTTCCTTCTCGGCACAGCCACAGCCCAGCTCCCAAATTCAAAACGTCCAGCCACTGCTCCCACACCAAAGGGGCTAGCACTGAAAGCTCTTGCTGGCCATCACCTGCCCTAGGCAGCCCTTCCACAGCCCCACAAGCACTGGCGCTCTGAGCTTCCTAGCCACAGCACAGTGGGGACGTTCCTTCTCAGCACAGCCAGAGCCCAGCTCCCAAATTCAAAACGTCCAGCCACTGCTCCCACACCAAAGGGCCTAGCAGTAAAAGCTCTTGCTGGCCATCACCTGCCCTAGGCAGCCCTTCCACAGCCCCACAAGCACTGGCGCTCTGAGCTTCCTAGCCACAGCACAGTGGGGACGTTCCTTCTCGGCACAGCCACAGCCCAGCTCCCAAATTCAAAACGTCCAGCCACTGCTCCCACACCAAAGAGGCTAGCACTGAAAGCTCTTGCTGGCCAGCACCTGCCCTAGGCAGCCCTTCCACAGCCCCACAAGCACTGGCGCTCTGAGCTTCCTAGCCACAGCACAGTGGGGACGTTCCTTCTCGGCACAGCCACAGCCCAGCTCCCAAATTCAAAACGTCCAGCCACTGCTCCCACACCAAAGGGGCTAGCACTGAAAGCTCTTGCTGGCCATCACCTGCCCTAGGCAGCCCTTCCACAGCCCCACAACCACTGGCGCTCTGAGCTTCCTAGCCACAGCACAGTGGGGACGTTCCTTCTCGGCACAGCCACAGCCCAGCTCCCAAATTCAAAACGTCCAGCCACTGCTCCCACACCAAAGGGGCTAGCACTGAAAGCTCTTGCTGGCCAGCACCTGCCCTAGGCAGCCCTTCCACAGCCCCACAAGCACTGGCGCTCTGAGCTTCCTAGCCACAGCACAGTGGGGACGTTCCTTCTCGGCACAGCCAGAGCCCAGCTCCCAAATTCGAAACGTCCAGCCACTGCTCCCACACCAAAGGGGCTAGCACTGAAAGCTCTTGCTGGCCATCACCTTCCCTAGGCAGCCCTTCCACAGCCCCACAAGCACTGGCGCTCTGAGCTTCCTAGCCACAGCACAGTGGGGACGTTCCTTCTCGGCACAGCCACAGCCCTGCTCCGAAATTCAAAACGTCCAGCCACTGCTCCCACACCAAAGGGGCTAGCACTGAAAGCTCTTGCTGGCCAGCACCTGCCCTAGGCAGCCCTTCCACAGCCCCACAAGCACTGGCGCTCTGAGCTTTCTAGCCACAGCACAGTGGGGACGTTCCTTCTCGGCACAGCCAGAGCCCAGCTCCCAAATTCGAAACGTCCAGCCACTGCTCCCACACCAAAGGGGCTAGCACTGAAAGCTCTTGCTGGCCATCACCTGCCCTAGGCAGCCCTTCCACAGCCCCACAAGCACTGGCGCTCTTAGCTTCCTAACCACAGCACAGTGGGGACGTTCCTTCTCGGCACAGCCAGAGCCCAGCTCCCAAATTCAAAACGTCCAGCCACTGCTCCCACACCAAAGGGCCTAGCAGTAAAAGCTCTTGCTGGCCATCACCTGCCCTAGGCAGCCCTTCCACAGCCCCACAAGCACTGGCGCTCTGAGCTTCCTAGCCACAGCACAGTGGGGACGTTCCTTCTCGGCACAGCCAGAGCCCAGCTCCCAAATTCGAAACGTCCAGCCACTGCTCCCACACCAAAGGGGCTAGCACTGAAAGCTCTTGCTGGCCAGCACCTTCCCTAGGCAGCCCTTCCACAGCCCCACAAGCACTGGCGCTCTGAGCTTCCTAGCCACAGCACAGTGGGGACGTTCCTTCTCGGCGCAGCCAGAGCCCAGCTCCCAAATTCAAAACGTCCAGCCACTGCTCCCACACCAAAGGGGCTAGCACTGAAAGCTCTTGCTGGCCATCACCTTCCCTAGGCAGCCCTTCCACAGCCCCACAAGCACTGGCGCTCTGAGCTTCCTAGCCACAGCACAGTGGGGACGTTCCTTCTCGGCAGAGCCAGAGCCCAGCTCCGAAATTCGAAACGTCCAGCCACTGCTCCCACACCAAAGGGGCTAGCACTGAAAGCTCTTGCTGGCCATCACCTGCCCTAGGCAGCCCTTCCACAGCCCCACAAGCACTGGCGCTCTGAGCTTCCTAGCCACAGCACAGTGGGGACGTTCCTTCTCGGCACAGCCAGAGCCCAGCTCCCAAATTCGAAACGTCCAGCCACTGCTCCCACACCAAAGGGGCTAGCACTGAAAGCTCTTGCTGGCCATCACCTGCCCTAGGCAGCCCTTCCACAGCCCCACAAGCACTGGCGCTCTGAGCTTCCTAGCCACAGCACAGTGGGGACGTTCCTTCTCGGCAGAGCCAGAGCCCAGCTCCCAAATCGGAAACGTCCAGCCACTGCTCCCACACCAAAGGGGCTAGCACTGAAAGCTCTTGCTGGCCATCACCTGACCTAGGCAGCCCTTCCACAGCCCCACAAGCACTGGCGCTCTGAGCTTCCTAGCCACAGCACAGTGGGGACGTTCCTTCTCGGCACAGCCAGAGCCCAGCTCCCAAATTCAAAACGTCCAGCCACTGCTCCCACACCAAAGGGGCTAGCACTGAAAGCTCTTGCTGGCCATCACCTGCCCTAGGCAGCCCTTCCACAGCCCCACAAGCACTGGCGCTCTGAGCTTCCTAGCCACAGCACAGTGGGGACGTTCCTTCTCGGCACAGCCACAGCCCAGCTCCCAAATTCGAAACGTCCAGCCACTGCTCCCACACCAAAGGGGCTAGCACTGAAAGCTCTTGCTGGCCATCACCTGCCCTAGGCAGCCCTTCCACAGCCCCACAAGCACTGGCGCTCTGAGCTTCCTAGCCACAGCACAGTGGGGACGTTCCTTCTCGGCACAGCCACAGCCCAGCTCCCAAATTCGAAACGTCCAGCCACTGCTCCCACACCAAAGGGGCTAGCACTGAAAGCTCTTGCTGGCCAGCACCTGCCCTAGGCAGCCCTTCCACAGCCCCACAAGCACTGGCGCTCTGAGCTTCCTAGCCACAGCACAGTGGGGACGTTCCTTCTCGGCACAGCCAGAGCCCAGCTCCCAAATTCAAAACGTCCAGCCACTGCTCCCACACCAAAGGGGCTAGCACTGAAAGCTCTTGCTGGCCAGCACCTGCCCTAGGCAGCCCTTCCACAGCCCCACAAGCACTGGCGCTCTGAGCTTCCTAGCCACAGCACAGTGGGGACGTTCCTTCTCGGCACAGCCAGAGCCCAGCTCCCAAATTCAAAACGTCCAGCCACTGCTCCCACACGAAAGGGGCTAGCACTGAAAGCTCTTGCTGGCCATCACCTGCCCTAGGCAGCCCTTCCACAGCCCCACAAGCACTGGCGCTCTGAGCTTCCTAGCCACAGCACAGTGGGGACGTTCCTTCTCGGCACAGCCACAGCCCAGCTCTCAAATCGGAAACGTCCAGCCACTGCTCCCACACCAAAGGGGCTAGCACTGAAAGCTCTTGCTGGCCAGCACCTTCCCTAGGCAGCCCTTCCACAGCCCCACAAGCACTGGCGCTCTGAGCTTCCTAGCCACAGCACAGTGGGGACGTTCCTTCTCGGCACAGCCACAGCCCAGCTCCCAAATTCAAAACGTCCAGCCACTGCTCCCACACCAAAGGGGCTAGCACTGAAAGCTCTTGCTGGCCATCACCTGCCCTAGGCAGCCCTTCCACAGCCCCACAAGCACTGGCGCTCTGAGCTTCCTAACCACAGCACAGTGGGGACGTTCCTTCTCGGCACAGCCACAGCCCAGCTCCCAAATTCAAAACGTCCAGCCACTGCTCCCACACCAAAGGGGCTAGCACTGAAAGCTCTTGCTGGCCATCACCTGCCCTAGGCAGCCCTTCCACAGCCCCACAAGCACTGGCGCTCTGAGCTTCCTAGCCACAGCACAGTGGGGACGTTCCTTCTCGGCACAGCCACAGCCCAGCTCCGAAATTCAAAACGTCCAGCCACTGCTCCCACACCAAAGGGGCTAGCACTGAAAGCTCTTGCTGGCCAGCACCTGCCCTAGGCAGCCCTTCCACAGCCCCACAAGCACTGGCGCTCTGAGCTTCCTAGCCACAGCACAGTGGGGACGTTCCTTCTCGGCAGAGCCAGAGCCCAGCTCCCAAATTCAAAACGTCCAGCCACTGCTCCCACACCAAAGGGGCTAGCACTGAAAGCTCTTGCTGGCCAGCACCTGCCCTAGGCAGCCCTTCCACAGCCCCACAACCACTGGCGCTCTGAGCTTCCTAGCCACAGCACAGTGGGGACGTTCCTTCTCGGCACAGCCAGAGCCCAGCTCCGAAATTCAAAACGTCCAGCCACTGCTCCCACACCAAAGGGGCTAGCACTGAAAGCTCTTGCTGGCCATCACCTTCCCTAGGCAGCCCTTCCACAGCCCCACAAGCACTGGCGCTCTGAGCTTCCTAGCCACAGCACAGTGGGGACGTTCCTTCTCGGCACAGCCAGAGCCCAGCTCCCAAATTCAAAACGTCCAGCCACTGCTCCCACACCAAAGGGGCTAGCACTGAAAGCTCTTGCTGGCCAGCACCTGCCCTAGGCAGCCCTTCCACAGCCCCACAAGCACTGGCGCTCTGAGCTTCCTAGCCACAGCACAGTGGGGACGTTCCTTCTCGGCACAGCCACAGCCCAGCTCCAAAATTCAAAACGTCCAGCCACTGCTCCCACACCAAAGGGGCTAGCACTGAAAGCTCTTGCTGGCCAGCACCTGCCCTAGGCAGCCCTTCCACAGCCCCACAAGCACTGGCGCTCTGAGCTTCCTAGCCACAGCACAGTGGGGACGTTCCTTCTCGGCACAGCCAGAGCCCAGCTCCCAAATTCAAAACGTCCAGCCACTGCTCCCACACCAAAGGGGCTAGCACTGAAAGCTCTTGCTGGCCAGCACCTGCCCTAGGCAGCCCTTCCACAGCCCCACAAGCACTGGCGCTCTGAGCTTCCTAGCCACAGCACAGTGGGGACGTTCCTTCTCGGCACAGCCAGAGCCCAGCTCCCAAATTCGAAACGTCCAGCCACTGCTCCCACACCAAAGGGGCTAGCACTGAAAGCTCTTGCTGGCCATCACCTGCCCTAGGCAGCCCTTCCACAGCCCCACAAGCACTGGCGCTCTGAGCTTCCTAGCCACAGCACAGTGGGGACGTTCCTTCTCGGCACAGCCAGAGCCCAGCTCCCAAATTCAAAACGTCCAGCCACTGCTCCCACACCAAAGGGGCTAGCACTGAAAGCTCTTGCTGGCCAGCACCTGCCCTAGGCAGCCCTTCCACAGCCCCACAAGCACTGGCGCTCTGAGCTTCCTAGCCACAGCACAGTGGGGACGTTCCTTCTCGGCACAGCCACAGCCCAGCTCCCAAATTCGAAACGTCCAGCCACTGCTCCCACACCAAAGGGGCTAGCACTGAAAGCTCTTGCTGGCCATCACCTGCCCTAGGCAGCCCTTCCACAGCCCCACAAGCACTGGCGCTCTGAGCTTCCTAGCCACAGCACAGTGGGGACGTTCCTTCTCGGCACAGCCACAGCCCAGCTCCCAAATTCGAAACGTCCAGCCACTGCTCCCACACCAAAGGGGCTAGCACTGAAAGCTCTTGCTGGCCAGCACCTGCCCTAGGCAGCCCTTCCACAGCCCCACAAGCACTGGCGCTCTGAGCTTCCTAGCCACAGCACAGTGGGGACGTTCCTTCTCGGCACAGCCAGAGCCCAGCTCCCAAATTCGAAACGTCCAGCCACTGCTCCCACACCAAAGGGGCTAGCACTGAAAGCTCTTGCTGGCCAGCACCTGCCCTAGGCAGCCCTTCCACAGCCCCACAAGCACTGGCGCTCTGAGCTTCCTAGCCACAGCACAGTGGGGACGTTCCTTCTCGGCACAGCCACAGCCCAGCTCCCAAATTCGAAACGTCCAGCCACTGCTCCCACACCAAAGGGGCTAGCACTGAAAGCTCTTGCTGGCCAGCACCTGCCCTAGGCAGCCCTTCCACAGCCCCACAAGCACTGGCGCTCTGAGCTTCCTAGCCACAGCACAGTGGGGACGTTCCTTCTCGGCACAGCCAGAGCCCAGCTCCGAAATTCGAAACGTCCAGCCACTGCTCCCACACAAAAGGGGCTAGCACTGAAAGCTCTTGCTGGCCAGCACCTGCCCTAGGCAGCCCTTCCACAGCCCCACAAGCACTGGCGCTCTGAGCTTCCTAGCCACAGCACAGTGGGGACGTTCCTTCTCGGCACAGCCAGAGCCCAGCTCCCAAATTCAAAACGTCCAGCCACTGCTCCCACACGAAAGGGGCTAGCACTGAAAGCTCTTGCTGGCCATCACCTGCCCTAGGCAGCCCTTCCACAGCCCCACAAGCACTGGCGCTCTGAGCTTCCTAGCCACAGCACAGTGGGGACGTTCCTTCTCGGCACAGCCACAGCCCAGCTCTCAAATCGGAAACGTCCAGCCACTGCTCCCACACCAAAGGGGCTAGCACTGAAAGCTCTTGCTGGCCAGCACCTTCCCTAGGCAGCCCTTCCACAGCCCCACAAGCACTGGCGCTCTGAGCTTCCTAGCCACAGCACAGTGGGGACGTTCCTTCTCGGCACAGCCACAGCCCAGCTCCCAAATTCAAAACGTCCAGCCACTGCTCCCACACCAAAGGGGCTAGCACTGAAAGCTCTTGCTGGCCATCACCTGCCCTAGGCAGCCCTTCCACAGCCCCACAAGCACTGGCGCTCTGAGCTTCCTAACCACAGCACAGTGGGGACGTTCCTTCTCGGCAGAGCCAGAGCCCAGCTCCCAAATTCAAAACGTCCAGCCACTGCTCCCACACCAAAGGGGCTAGCACTGAAAGCTCTTGCTGGCCATCACCTGCCCTAGGCAGCCCTTCCACAGCCCCACAAGCACTGGCGCTCTGAGCTTCCTAGCCACAGCACAGTGGGGACGTTCCTTCTCGGCACAGCCAGAGCCCAGCTCCGAAATTCAAAACGTCCAGCCACTGCTCCCACACCAAAGGGGCTAGCACTGAAAGCTCTTGCTGGCCAGCACCTGCCCTAGGCAGCCCTTCCACAGCCCCACAAGCACTGGCGCTCTGAGCTTCCTAGCCAAGCACAGTGGGGACGTTCCTTCTCGGCACAGCCACAGCCCAGCTCCAAAATTCAAAACGTCCAGCCACTGCTCCCACACCAAAGGGGCTAGCACTGAAAGCTCTTGCTGGCCAGCACCTGCCCTAGGCAGCCCTTCCACAGCCCCACAAGCACTGGCGCTCTGAGCTTCCTAGCCACAGCACAGTGGGGACGTTCCTTCTCGGCACAGCCACAGCCCAGCTCCCAAATTCGAAACGTCCAGCCACTGCTCCCACACCAAAGGGGCTAGCACTGAAAGCTCTTGCTGGCCATCACCTGCCCTAGGCAGCCCTTCCACAGCCCCACAAGCACTGGCGCTCTGAGCTTCCTAGCCACAGCACAGTGGGGACGTTCCTTCTCGGCACAGCCAGAGCCCAGCTCCCAAATTCAAAACGTCCAGCCACTGCTCCCACACCAAAGGGGCTAGCACTGAAAGCTCTTGCTGGCCATCACCTGCCCTAGGCAGCCCTTCCACAGCCCCACAAGCACTGGCGCTCTGAGCTTCCTAGCCACAGCACAGTGGGGACGTTCCTTCTCGGCACAGCCAGAGCCCAGCTCCCAAATTCAAAACGTCCAGCCACTGCTCCCACACCAAAGGGGCTAGCACTGAAAGCTCTTGCTGGCCAGCACCTGCCCTAGGCAGCCCTTCCACAGCCCCACAAGCACTGGCGCTCTGAGCTTCCTAGCCACAGCACAGTGGGGACGTTCCTTCTCGGCACAGCCACAGCCCAGCTCCGAAATTCAAAACGTCCAGCCACTGCTCCCACACCAAAGGGGCTAGCACTGAAAGCTCTTGCTGGCCAGCACCTGCCCTAGGCAGCCCTTCCACAGCCCCACAAGCACTGGCGCTCTGAGCTTCCTAGCCACAGCACAGTGGGGACGTTCCTTCTCGGCACAGCCAGAGCCCAGCTCCCAAATTCAAAACGTCCAGCCACTGCTCCCACACCAAAGGGGCTAGCACTGAAAGCTCTTGCTGGCCAGCACCTGCCCTAGGCAGCCCTTCCACAGCCCCACAAGCACTGGCGCTCTGAGCTTCCTAGCCACAGCACAGTGGGGACGTTCCTTCTCGGCACAGCCACAGCCCAGCTCCAAAATTCAAAACGTCCAGCCACTGCTCCCACACCAAAGGGGCTAGCACTGAAAGCTCTTGCTGGCCAGCACCTGCCCTAGGCAGCCCTTCCACAGCCCCACAAGCACTGGCGCTCTGAGCTTCCTAGCCACAGCACAGTGGGGACGTTCCTTCTCGGCACAGCCAGAGCCCAGCTCCCAAATTCGAAACGTCCAGCCACTGCTCCCACACCAAAGGGGCTAGCACTGAAAGCTCTTGCTGGCCATCACCTGCCCTAGGCAGCCCTTCCACAGCCCCACAAGCACTGGCGCTCTGAGCTTCCTAGCCACAGCACAGTGGGGACGTTCCTTCTCAGCACAGCCAGAGCCCAGCTCCCAAATTCAAAACGTCCAGCCACTGCTCCCACACCAAAGGGGCTAGCACTGAAAGCTCTTGCTGGCCATCACCTGCCCTAGGCAGCCCTTCCACAGCCCCACAAGCACTGGTGCTCTGAGCTTCCTAGCCACAGCACAGTGGGGACGTTCCTTCTCGGCACAGCCACAGCCCAGCTCCCAAATTCGAAACGTCCAGCCACTGCTCCCACACCAAAGGGGCTAGCACTGAAAGCTCTTGCTGGCCATCACCTGCCCTAGGCAGCCCTTCCACAGCCCCACAAGCACTGGCGCTCTGAGCTTCCTAGCCACAGCACAGTGGGGACGTTCCTTCTCGGCACAGCCAGAGCCCAGCTCCCAAATTCGAAACGTCCAGCCACTGCTCCCACACCAAAGGGGCTAGCACTGAAAGCTCTTGCTGGCCAGCACCTGCCCTAGGCAGCCCTTCCACAGCCCCACAAGCACTGGCGCTCTGAGCTTCCTAGCCACAGCACAGTGGGGACGTTCCTTCTCGGCACAGCCAGAGCCCAGCTCCCAAATTCAAAACGTCCAGCCACTGCTCCCACACCAAAGGGGCTAGCACTGAAAGCTCTTGCTGGCCAGCACCTGCCCTAGGCAGCCCTTCCACAGCCCCACAAGCACTGGCGCTCTGAGCTTCCTAGCCACAGCACAGTGGGGACGTTCCTTCTCGGCACAGCCAGAGCCCAGCTCCGAAATTCAAAACGTCCAGCCACTGCTCCCACACCAAAGGGGCTAGCACTGAAAGCTCTTGCTGGCCAGCACCTGCCCTAGGCAGCCCTTCCACAGCCCCACAAGCACTGGCGCTCTGAGCTTCCTAGCCACAGCACAGTGGGGACGTTCCTTCTCACCACAGCCACAGCCCAGCTCCCAAATCGGAAACGTCCAGCCACTGCTCCCACACCAAAGGGGCTAGCACTGAAAGCTCTTGCTGGCCAGCACCTTCCCTAGGCAGCCCTTCCACAGCCCCACAAGCACTGGCGCTCTGAGCTTCCTAGCCACAGCACAGTGGGGACGTTCCTTCTCGGCACAGCCAGAGCCCAGCTCCCAAATTCAAAACGTCCAGCCACTGCTCCCACACCAAAGGGGCTAGCACTGAAAGCTCTTGCTGGCCAGCACCTGCCCTAGGCAGCCCTTCCACAGCCCCACAAGCACTGGCGCTCTGAGCTTCCTAGCCACAGCACAGTGGGGACGTTCCTTCTCGGCACAGCCAGAGCCCAGCTCCGAAATTCAAAACGTCCAGCCACTGCTCCCACGCCAAAGGGGCTAGCACTGAAAGCTCTTGCTGGCCAGCACCTGCCCTAGGCAGCCCTTCCACAGCCCCACAAGCACTGGCGCTCTGAGCTTCCTAGCCACAGCACAGTGGGGACGTTCCTTCTCGGCACAGCCAGAGCCCAGCTCCCAAATTCAAAACGTCCAGCCACTGCTCCCACACCAAAGGGGCTAGCACTGAAAGCTCTTGCTGGCCATCACCTGCCCTAGGCAGCCCTTCCACAGCCCCACAAGCACTGGCGCTCTGAGCTTCCTAGCCACAGCACAGTGGGGACGTTCCTTCTCGGCACAGCCAGAGCCCAGCTCCGAAATTCAAAACGTCCAGCCACTGCTCCCACACCAAAGGGGCTAGCACTGAAAGCTCTTGCTGGCCAGCACCTGCCCTAGGCAGCCCTTCCACAGCCCCACAAGCACTGGCGCTCTGAGCTTCCTAGCCACAGCACAGTGGGGACGTTCCTTCTCGGCACAGCCACAGCCCAGCTCCCAAATTCAAAACGTCCAGCCACTGCTCCCACACCAAAGGGGCTAGCACTGAAAGCTCTTGCTGGCCATCACCTGCCCTAGGCAGCCCTTCCACAGCCCCACAAGCACTGGCGCTCTGAGCTTCCTAGCCACAGCACAGTGGGGACGTTCCTTCTCGGCACAGCCAGAGCCCAGCTCCCAAATTCAAAACGTCCAGCCACTGCTCCCACACCAAAGGGGCTAGCACTGAAAGCTCTTGCTGGCCAGCACCTGCCCTAGGCAGCCCTTCCACAGCCCCACAAGCACTGGCGCTCTGAGCTTCCTAGCCACAGCACAGTGGGGACGTTCCTTCTCGGCAGAGCCAGAGCCCAGCTCCCAAATTCAAAACGTCCAGCCACTGCTCCCACACCAAAGGGGCTAGCACTGAAAGCTCTTGCTGGCCAGCACCTGCCCTAGGCAGCCCTTCCACAGCCCCACAAGCACTGGCGCTCTGAGCTTCCTAGCCACAGCACAGTGGGGACGTTCCTTCTCGGCACAGCCAGAGCCCAGCTCCGAAATTCAAAACGTCCAGCCACTGCTCCCACACCAAAGGGGCTAGCACTGAAAGCTCTTGCTGGCCATCACCTGCCCTAGGCAGCCCTTCCACAGCCCCACAAGCACTGGCGCTCTGAGCTTCCTAGCCACAGCACAGTGGGGACGTTCCTTCTCGGCAGAGCCAGAGCCCAGCTCCGAAATTCGAAACGTCCAGCCACTGCTCCCACACCAAAGGGGCTAGCACTGAAAGCTCTTGCTGGCCATCACCTGCCCTAGGCAGCCCTTCCACAGCCCCACAAGCACTGGCGCTCTCAGCTTCCTAGCCACAGCACAGTGGGGACGTTCCTTCTCGGCACAGCCACAGCCCAGCTCCGAAATTCAAAACGTCCAGCCACTGCTCCCACACCAAAGGGGCTAGCACTGAAAGCTCTTGCTGGCCAGCACCTTCCCTAGGCAGCCCTTCCACAGCCCCACAAGCACTGGCGCTCTAAGCTTCCTAGCCACAGCACAGTGGGGACGTTCCTTCTCGGCACAGCCACAGCCCAGCTCCCAAATTCAAAACGTCCAGCCACTGCTCCCACACCAAAGGGGCTAGCACTGAAAGCTCTTGCTGGCCAGCACCTGCCCTAGGCAGCCCTTCCACAGCCCCACAAGCACTGGCGCTCTCAGCTTCCTAGCCACAGCACAGTGGGGACGTTCCTTCTCGGCACAGCCACAGCTCAGCTCCGAAATTCAAAACGTCCAGCCACTGCTCCCACACCAAAGGGGCTAGCACTGAAAGCTCTTGCTGGCCATCACCTGCCCTAGGCAGCCCTTCCACAGCCCCACAAGCACTGGCGCTCTGAGCTTCCTAGCCACAGCACAGTGGGGACGTTCCTTCTCGGCACAGCCAGAGCCCAGCTCCCAAATTCGAAACGTCCAGCCACTGCTCCCACACCAAAGGGGCTAGCACTGAAAGCTCTTGCTGGCCAGCACCTGCCCTAGGCAGCCCTTCCACAGCCCCACAAGCACTGGCGCTCTGAGCTTCCTAGCCACAGCACAGTGGGGACGTTCCTTCTCGGCAGAGCCAGAGCCCAGCTCCCAAATCGGAAACGTCCAGCCACTGCTCCCACACCAAAGGGGCTAGCACTGAAAGCTCTTGCTGGCCAGCACCTGCCCTAGGCAGCCCTTCCACAGCCCCACAAGCACTGGCGCTCTGAGCTTCCTAGCCACAGCACAGTGGGGACGTTCCTTCTCACCACAGCCACAGCCCAGCTCCCAAATCGGAAACGTCCAGCCACTGCTCCCACACCAAAGGGGCTAGCACTGAAAGCTCTTGCTGGCCAGCACCTGCCCTAGGCAGCCCTTCCACAGCCCCACAAGCACTGGCGCTCTGAGCTTCCTAGCCACAGCACAGTGGGGACGTTCCTTCTCGGCACAGCCAGAGCCCAGCTCCCAAATTCAAAACGTCCAGCCACTGCTCCCACACCAAAGGGGCTAGCACTGAAAGCTCTTGCTGGCCAGCACCTGCCCTAGGCAGCCCTTCCACAGCCCCACAAGCACTGGCGCTCTGAGCTTCCTAGCCACAGCACAGTGGGGACGTTCCTTCTCGGCACAGCCAGAGCCCAGCTCCCAAATTCAAAACGTCCAGCCACTGCTCCCACACCAAAGGGGCTAGCACTGAAAGCTCTTGCTGGCCATCACCTGCCCTAGGCAGCCCTTCCACAGCCCCACAAGCACTGGCGCTCTGAGCTTCCTAGCCACAGCACAGTGGGGACGTTCCTTCTCGGCACAGCCAGAGACCAGCTCCGAAATTCAAAACGTCCAGCCACTGCTCCCACGCCAAAGGGGCTAGCACTGAAAGCTCTTGCTGGCCAGCACCTGCCCTAGGCAGCCCTTCCACAGCCCCACAAGCACTGGCGCTCTGAGCTTCCTAGCCACAGCACAGTGGGGACGTTCCTTCTCGGCACAGCCAGAGCCCAGCTCCCAAATTCAAAACGTCCAGCCACTGCTCCCACACCAAAGGGGCTAGCACTGAAAGCTCTTGCTGGCCATCACCTGCCCTAGGCAGCCCTTCCACAGCCCCACAAGCACTGGCGCTCTGAGCTTCCTAGCCACAGCACAGTGGGGACGTTCCTTCTCGGCACAGCCAGAGCCCAGCTCCGAAATTCAAAACGTCCAGCCACTGCTCCCACACCAAAGGGGCTAGCACTGAAAGCTCTTGCTGGCCATCACCTGCCCTAGGCAGCCCTTCCACAGCCCCACAAGCACTGGCGCTCTGAGCTTCCTAGCCACAGCACAGTGGGGACGTTCCTTCTCGGCACAGCCAGAGCCCAGCTCCCAAATTCAAAACGTCCAGCCACTGCTCCCACACCAAAGGGGCTAGCACTGAAAGCTCTTGCTGGCCATCACCTGCCCTAGGCAGCCCTTCCACAGCCCCACAAGCACTGGCGCTCTGAGCTTCCTAGCCACAGCACAGTGGGGACGTTCCTTCTCGGCACAGCCAGAGCCCAGCTCCCAAATTCAAAACGTCCAGCCACTGCTCCCACACCAAAGGGGCTAGCACTGAAAGCTCTTGCTGGCCAGCACCTGCCCTAGGCAGCCCTTCCACAGCCCCACAAGCACTGGCGCTCTTAGCTTCCTAACCACAGCACAGTGGGGACGTTCCTTCTCGGCAGAGCCAGAGCCCAGCTCCCAAATTCAAAACGTCCAGCCACTGCTCCCACACCAAAGGGGCTAGCACTGAAAGCTCTTGCTGGCCAGCACCTGCCCTAGGCAGCCCTTCCACAGCCCCACAAGCACTGGCGCTCTGAGCTTCCTAGCCACAGCACAGTGGGGACGTTCCTTCTCGGCACAGCCAGAGCCCAGCTCCGAAATTCAAAACGTCCAGCCACTGCTCCCACACCAAAGGGGCTAGCACTGAAAGCTCTTGCTGGCCATCACCTGCCCTAGGCAGCCCTTCCACAGCCCCACAAGCACTGGCGCTCTGAGCTTCCTAGCCACAGCACAGTGGGGACGTTCCTTCTCGGCAGAGCCAGAGCCCAGCTCCGAAATTCGAAACGTCCAGCCACTGCTCCCACACCAAAGGGGCTAGCACTGAAAGCTCTTGCTGGCCATCACCTGCCCTAGGCAGCCCTTCCACAGCCCCACAAGCACTGGCGCTCTCAGCTTCCTAGCCACAGCACAGTGGGGACGTTCCTTCTCGGCACAGCCACAGCCCAGCTCCCAAATTCAAAACGTCCAGCCACTGCTCCCACACCAAAGGGGCTAGCACTGAAAGCTCTTGCTGGCCAGCACCTGCCCTAGGCAGCCCTTCCACAGCCCCACAAGCACTGGCGCTCTTAGCTTCCTAACCACAGCACAGTGGGGACGTTCCTTCTCGGCAGAGCCAGAGCCCAGCTCCCAAATTCAAAACGTCCAGCCACTGCTCCCACACCAAAGGGGCTAGCACTGAAAGCTCTTGCTGGCCAGCACCTGCCCTAGGCAGCCCTTCCACAGCCCCACAAGCACTGGCGCTCTGAGCTTCCTAGCCACAGCACAGTGGGGACGTTCCTTCTCGGCACAGCCAGAGCCCAGCTCCGAAATTCAAAACGTCCAGCCACTGCTCCCACACCAAAGGGGCTAGCACTGAAAGCTCTTGCTGGCCATCACCTGCCCTAGGCAGCCCTTCCACAGCCCCACAAGCACTGGCGCTCTGAGCTTCCTAGCCACAGCACAGTGGGGACGTTCCTTCTCGGCAGAGCCAGAGCCCAGCTCCGAAATTCGAAACGTCCAGCCACTGCTCCCACACCAAAGGGGCTAGCACTGAAAGCTCTTGCTGGCCATCACCTGCCCTAGGCAGCCCTTCCACAGCCCCACAAGCACTGGCGCTCTCAGCTTCCTAGCCACAGCACAGTGGGGACGTTCCTTCTCGGCACAGCCACAGCCCAGCTCCCAAATTCAAAACGTCCAGCCACTGCTCCCACACCAAAGGGGCTAGCACTGAAAGCTCTTGCTGGCCAGCACCTTCCCTAGGCAGCCCTTCCACAGCCCCACAAGCACTGGCGCTCTAAGCTTCCTAGCCACAGCACAGTGGGGACGTTCCTTCTCGGCACAGCCACAGCCCAGCTCCCAAATTCAAAACGTCCAGCCACTGCTCCCACACCAAAGGGGCTAGCACTGAAAGCTCTTGCTGGCCAGCACCTGCCCTAGGCAGCCCTTCCACAGCCCCACAAGCACTGGCGCTCTCAGCTTCCTAGCCACAGCACAGTGGGGACGTTCCTTCTCGGCACAGCCACAGCTCAGCTCCGAAATTCAAAACGTCCAGCCACTGCTCCCACACCAAAGGGGCTAGCACTGAAAGCTCTTGCTGGCCATCACCTGCCCTAGGCAGCCCTTCCACAGCCCCACAAGCACTGGCGCTCTGAGCTTCCTAGCCACAGCACAGTGGGGACGTTCCTTCTCGGCACAGCCAGAGCCCAGCTCCCAAATTCGAAACGTCCAGCCACTGCTCCCACACCAAAGGGGCTAGCACTGAAAGCTCTTGCTGGCCAGCACCTGCCCTAGGCAGCCCTTCCACAGCCCCACAAGCACTGGCGCTCTGAGCTTCCTAGCCACAGCACAGTGGGGACGTTCCTTCTCGGCAGAGCCAGAGCCCAGCTCCCAAATCGGAAACGTCCAGCCACTGCTCCCACACCAAAGGGGCTAGCACTGAAAGCTCTTGCTGGCCAGCACCTGCCCTAGGCAGCCCTTCCACAGCCCCACAAGCACTGGCGCTCTGAGCTTCCTAGCCACAGCACAGTGGGGACGTTCCTTCTCGGCACAGCCACAGCCCAGCTCCCAAATTCAAAACGTCCAGCCACTGCTCCCACACCAAAGGGGCTAGCCCTGAAAGCTCTTGCTGGCCAGCACCTGCCCTAGGCAGCCCTTCCACAGCCCCACAAGCACTGGCGCTCTGAGCTTCCTAGCCACAGCACAGTGGGGACGTTCCTTCTCGGCACAGCCACAGCCCAGCTCCCAAATTCAAAACGTCCAGCCACTGCTCCCACACCAAAGGGGCTAGCACTGAAAGCTCTTGCTGGCCAGCACCTGCCCTAGGCAGCCCTTCCACAGCCCCACAAGCACTGGCGCTCTGAGCTTCCTAGCCACAGCACAGTGGGGACGTTCCTTCTCAGCACAGCCAGAGCCCAGCTCCGAAATTCAAAACGTCCAGCCACTGCTCCCACACCAAAGGGGCTAGCACTGAAAGCTCTTGCTGGCCATCACCTGCCCTAGGCAGCCCTTCCACAGCCCCACAAGCACTGGCGCTCTGAGCTTCCTAGCCACAGCACAGTGGGGACGTTCCTTCTCGGCACAGCCAGAGCCCAGCTCCGAAATTCAAAACGTCCAGCCACTGCTCCCACACCAAAGGGGCTAGCACTGAAAGCTCTTGCTGGCCAGCACCTGCCCTAGGCAGCCCTTCCACAGCCCCACAAGCACTGGCGCTCTGAGCTTCCTAGCCACAGCACAGTGGGGACGTTCCTTCTCGGCACAGCCAGAGCCCAGCTCCCAAATTCAAAACGTCCAGCCACTGCTCCCACACCAAAGGGGCTAGCACTGAAAGCTCTTGCTGGCCATCACCTGCCCTAGGCAGCCCTTCCACAGCCCCACAAGCACTGGCGCTCTGAGCTTCCTAGCCACAGCACAGTGGGGACGTTCCTTCTCGGCAGAGCCAGAGCCCAGCTCCGAAATTCGAAACGTCCAGCCACTGCTCCCACACCAAAGGGGCTAGCACTGAAAGCTCTTGCTGGCCATCACCTGCCCTAGGCAGCCCTTCCACAGCCCCACAAGCACTGGCGCTCTCAGCTTCCTAGCCACAGCACAGTGGGGACGTTCCTTCTCGGCACAGCCACAGCCCAGCTCCCAAATTCAAAACGTCCAGCCACTGCTCCCACACCAAAGGGGCTAGCACTGAAAGCTCTTGCTGGCCAGCACCTTCCCTAGGCAGCCCTTCCACAGCCCCACAAGCACTGGCGCTCTAAGCTTCCTAGCCACAGCACAGTGGGGACGTTCCTTCTCGGCACAGCCACAGCCCAGCTCCCAAATTCAAAACGTCCAGCCACTGCTCCCACACCAAAGGGGCTAGCACTGAAAGCTCTTGCTGGCCAGCACCTGCCCTAGGCAGCCCTTCCACAGCCCCACAAGCACTGGCGCTCTCAGCTTCCTAGCCACAGCACAGTGGGGACGTTCCTTCTCGGCACAGCCACAGCTCAGCTCCGAAATTCAAAACGTCCAGCCACTGCTCCCACACCAAAGGGGCTAGCACTGAAAGCTCTTGCTGGCCATCACCTGCCCTAGGCAGCCCTTCCACAGCCCCACAAGCACTGGCGCTCTGAGCTTCCTAGCCACAGCACAGTGGGGACGTTCCTTCTCGGCACAGCCAGAGCCCAGCTCCCAAATTCGAAACGTCCAGCCACTGCTCCCACACCAAAGGGGCTAGCACTGAAAGCTCTTGCTGGCCAGCACCTGCCCTAGGCAGCCCTTCCACAGCCCCACAAGCACTGGCGCTCTGAGCTTCCTAGCCACAGCACAGTGGGGACGTTCCTTCTCGGCAGAGCCAGAGCCCAGCTCCCAAATCGGAAACGTCCAGCCACTGCTCCCACACCAAAGGGGCTAGCACTGAAAGCTCTTGCTGGCCAGCACCTGCCCTAGGCAGCCCTTCCACAGCCCCACAAGCACTGGCGCTCTGAGCTTCCTAGCCACAGCACAGTGGGGACGTTCCTTCTCGGCACAGCCACAGCCCAGCTCCCAAATTCAAAACGTCCAGCCACTGCTCCCACACCAAAGGGGCTAGCACTGAAAGCTCTTGCTGGCCAGCACCTGCCCTAGGCAGCCCTTCCACAGCCCCACAAGCACTGGCGCTCTGAGCTTCCTAGCCACAGCACAGTGGGGACGTTCCTTCTCGGCACAGCCACAGCCCAGCTCCGAAATTCAAAACGTCCAGCCACTGCTCCCACACCAAAGGGGCTAGCACTGAAAGCTCTTGCTGGCCATCACCTGCCCTAGGCAGCCCTTCCACAGCCCCACAAGCACTGGCGCTCTGAGCTTCCTAGCCACAGCATAGTGGGGACGTTCCTTCTCGGCACAGCCAGAGCCCAGCTCCCAAATTCAAAACGTCCAGCCACTGCTCCCACACCAAAGGGGCTAGCACTGAAAGCTCTTGCTGGCCAGCACCTTCCCTAGGCAGCCCTTCCACAGCCCCACAAGCACTGGCGCTCTGAGCTTCCTAGCCACAGCACAGTGGGGACGTTCCTTCTCGGCACAGCCACAGCCCAGCTCCCAAATTCAAAACGTCCAGCCACTGCTCCCACACCAAAGGGGCTAGCACTGAAAGCTCTTGCTGGCCATCACCTGCCCTAGGCAGCCCTTCCACAGCCCCACAAGCACTGGTGCTCTGAGCTTCCTAGCCACAGCACAGTGGGGACGTTCCTTCTCGGCACAGCCACAGCCCAGCTCCGAAATTCAAAACGTCCAGCCACTGCTCCCACGCCAAAGGGGCTAGCACTGAAAGCTCTTGCTGGCCAGCACCTGCCCTAGGCAGCCCTTCCACAGCCCCACAAGCACTGGCGCTCTGAGCTTCCTAGCCACAGCACAGTGGGGACGTTCCTTCTCGGCACAGCCACAGCCCAGCTCCCAAATTCAAAACGTCCAGCCACTGCTCCCACACCAAAGGGGCTAGCACTGAAAGCTCTTGCTGGCCAGCACCTGCCCTAGGCAGCCCTTCCACAGCCCCACAAGCACTGGCGCTCTGAGCTTCCTAGCCACATCACAGTGGGGACGTTCCTTCTCGGCACAGCCAGAGCCCAGCTCCCAAATTCGAAACGTCCAGCCACTGCTCCCACACCAAAGGGGCTAGCACTGAAAGCTCTTGCTGGCCATCACCTGCCCTAGGCAGCCCTTCCACAGCCCCACAAGCACTGGCGCTCTGAGCTTCCTAGCTACAGCACAGTGGGGACGTTCCTTCTCGGCAGAGCCAGAGCCCAGCTCCCAAATTCAAAACGTCCAGCCACTGCTCCCACACCAAAGGGGCTAGCACTGAAAGCTCTTGCTGGCCAGCACCTTCCCTAGGCAGCCCTTCCACAGCCCCACAAGCACTGGCGCTCTGAGCTTCCTAGCCACAGCACAGTGGGGACGTTCCTTCTCGGCACAGCCAGAGCCCAGCTCCGAAATTCAAAACGTCCAGCCACTGCTCCCACACCAAAGGGGCTAGCACTGAAAGCTCTTGCTGGCCATCACCTGCCCTAGGCAGCCCTTCCACAGCCCCACAAGCACTGGCGCTCTGAGCTTCCTAGCCACAGCACAGTGGGGACGTTCCTTCTCGGCAGAGCCAGAGCCCAGCTCCCAAATTCAAAACGTCCAGCCACTGCTCCCACACCAAAGGGGCTAGCACTGAAAGCTCTTGCTGGCCATCACCTGCCCTAGGCAGCCCTTCCACAGCCCCACAAGCACTGGCGCTCTGAGCTTCCTAGCCACAGCACAGTGGGGACGTTCCTTCGCGGCACAGCCAGAGCCCAGCTCCGAAATTCAAAACGTCCAGCCACTGCTCCCACACCAAAGGGGCTAGCACTGAAAGCTCTTGCTGGCCAGCACCTGACCTAGGCAGCCCTTCCACAGCCCCACAAGCACTGGCGCTCTGAGCTTCCTAGCCACAGCACAGTGGGGACGTTCCTTCTCGGCACAGCCACAGCCCAGCTCCCAAATTCAAAACGTCCAGCCACTGCTCCCACACCAAAGGGGCTAGCACTGAAAGCTCTTGCTGGCCATCACCTGCCCTAGGCAGCCCTTCCACAGCCCCACAAGCACTGGCGCTCTGAGCTTCCTAGCCACAGCACAGTGGGGACGTTCCTTCTCGGCACAGCCAGAGCCCAGCTCCCAAATTCGAAACGTCCAGCCACTGCTCCCACACCAAAGGGGCTAGCACTGAAAGCTCTTGCTGGCCATCACCTGCCCTAGGCAGCCCTTCCACAGCCCACAAGCACTGGCGCTCTGAGCTTCCTAGCTACAGCACAGTGGGGACGTTCCTTCTCGGCAGAGCCAGAGCCCAGCTCCGAAATTCAAAACGTCCAGCCACTGCTCCCACACCAAAGGGGCTAGCACTGAAAGCTCTTGCTGGCCAGCACCTGCCCTAGGCAGCCCTTCCACAGCCCCACAAGCACTGGCGCTCTGAGCTTCCTAGCCACAGCACAGTGGGGACGTTCCTTCTCGGCGCAGCCAGAGCCCAGCTCCCAAATTCAAAACGTCCAGCCACTGCTCCCACACCAAAGGGGCTAGCACTGAAAGCTCTTGCTGGCCAGCACCTGCCCTAGGCAGCCCTTCCACAGCCCCACAAGCACTGGCGCTCTGAGCTTCCTAGCCACAGCACAGTGGGGACGTTCCTTCTCGGCACAGCCACAGCCCAGCTCCCAAATTCAAAACGTCCAGCCACTGCTCCCACACCAAAGGGGCTAGCACTGAAAGCTCTTGCTGGCCAGCACCTGCCCTAGGCAGCCCTTCCACAGCCCCACAAGCACTGGCGCTCTGAGCTTCCTAGCCACAGCACAGTGGGGACGTTCCTTCTCGGCACAGCCAGAGCCCAGCTCCCAAATTCAAAACGTCCAGCCACTGCTCCCACACCAAAGGGGCTAGCACTGAAAGCTCTTGCTGGCCAGCACCTGCCCTAGGCAGCCCTTCCACAGCCCCACAAGCACTGGCGCTCTGAGCTTCCTAGCCACAGCACAGTGGGGACGTTCCTTCTCGGCACAGCCACAGCCCAGCTCCCAAATTCAAAACGTCCAGCCACTGCTCCCACACCAAAGGGGCTAGCACTGAAAGCTCTTGCTGGCCAGCACCTGCCCTAGGCAGCCCTTCCACAGCCCCACAAGCACTGGCGCTCTGAGCTTCCTAGCCACAGCACAGTGGGGACGTTCCTTCTCGGCACAGCCAGAGCCCAGCTCCGAAATTCAAAACGTCCAGCCACTGCTCCCACACCAAAGGGGCTAGCACTGAAAGCTCTTGCTGGCCATCACCTGCCCTAGGCAGCCCTTCCACAGCCCCACAAGCACTGGCGCTCTGAGCTTCCTAGCCACAGCATAGTGGGGACGTTCCTTCTCGGCACAGCCACAGCCCAGCTCCCAAATTCAAAACGTCCAGCCACTGCTCCCACACCAAAGGGGCTAGCACTGAAAGCTCTTGCTGGCCAGCACCTTCCCTAGGCAGCCGTTCCACAGCCCCACAAGCACTGGCGCTCTGAGCTTCCTAGCCACAGCACAGTGGGGACGTTCCTTCTCGGCACAGCCAGAGCCCAGCTCCCAAATTCAAAACGTCCAGCCACTGCTCCCACACCAAAGGGGCTAGCACTGAAAGCTCTTGCTGGCCATCACCTGCCCTAGGCAGCCCTTCCACAGCCCCACAAGCACTGGCGCTCTGAGCTTCCTAGCCACAGCACAGTGGGGACGTTCCTTCTCGGCACAGCCACAGCCCAGCTCCGAAATTCAAAACGTCCAGCCACTGCTCCCACACCAAAGGGGCTAGCACTGAAAGCTCTTGCTGGCCAGCACCTGCCCTAGGCAGCCCTTCCACAGCCCCACAAGCACTGGCGCTCTGAGCTTCCTAGCCACAGCACAGTGGGGACGTTCCTTCTCGGCACAGCCACAGCCCAGCTCCCAAATTCAAAACGTCCAGCCACTGCTCCCACACCAAAGGGGCTAGCACTGAAAGCTCTTGCTGGCCCTCACCTGCCCTAGGCAGCCCTTCCACAGCCCCACAAGCACTGGCGCTCTGAGCTTCCTAGCCATAGCATAGTGGGGACGTTCCTTCTCGGCACAGCCAGAGCCCAGCTCCCAAATTCAAAACGTCCAGCCACTGCTCCCACACCAAAGGGGCTAGCACTGAAAGCTCTTGCTGGCCATCACCTGCCCTAGGCAGCCCTTCCACAGCCCCACAAGCACTGGCGCTCTGAGCTTCCTAGCTACAGCACAGTGGGGACGTTCCTTCTCGGCAGAGCCAGAGCCCAGCTCCGAAATTCAAAACGTCCAGCCACTGCTCCCACACCAAAGGGGCTAGCACTGAAAGCTCTTGCTGGCCAGCACCTGCCCTAGGCAGCCCTTCCACAGCCCCACAAGCACTGGCGCTCTGAGCTTCCTAGCCACAGCACAGTGGGGACGTTCCTTCTCGGCACAGCCAGAGCCCAGCTCCGAAATTCAAAACGTCCAGCCACTGCTCCCACACCAAAGGGGCTAGCACTGAAAGCTCTTGCTGGCCAGCACCTGCCCTAGGCAGCCCTTCCACAGCCCCACAAGCACTGGCGCTCTGAGCTTCCTAGCCACAGCACAGTGGGGACGTTCCTTCTCGGCACAGCCAGAGCCCAGCTCCCAAATCGGAAACGTCCAGCCACTGCTCCCACACCAAAGGGGCTAGCACTGAAAGCTCTTGCTGGCCATCACCTGCCCTAGGCAGCCCTTCCACAGCCCCACAAGCACTGGCGCTCTGAGCTTCCTAGCCACAGCACAGTGGGGACGTTCCTTCTCGGCACAGCCACAGCCCAGCTCCCAAATTCAAAACGTCCAGCCACTGCTCCCACACCAAAGGGGCTAGCACTGAAAGCTCTTGCTGGCCAGCACCTGCCCTAGGCAGCCCTTCCACAGCCCCACAAGCACTGGCGCTCTGAGCTTCCTAGCCACAGCACAGTGGGGACGTTCCTTCTCGGCACAGCCAGAGCCCAGCTCCCAAATTCAAAACGTCCAGCCACTGCTCCCACACCAAAGGGGCTAGCACTGAAAGCTCTTGCTGGCCATCACCTTCCCTAGGCAGCCCTTCCACAGCCCCACAAGCACTGGCGCTCTGAGCTTCCTAGCCACAGCACAGTGGGGACGATCCTTCGCGGCACAGCCAGAGCCCAGCTCCGAAATTCAAAACGTCCAGCCACTGCTCCCACACCTAAGGGGCTAGCACTGAAAGCTCTTGCTGGCCAGCACCTGACCTAGGCAGCCCTTCCACAGCCCCACAAGCACTGGCGCTCTGAGCTTCCTAGCCACAGCACAGTGGGGACGTTCCTTCTCGGCACAGCCACAGCCCAGCTCCCAAATTCAAAACGTCCAGCCACTGCTCCCACACCAAAGGGGCTAGCACTGAAAGCTCTTGCTGGCCATCACCTGCCCTAGGCAGCCCTTCCACAGCCCCACAAGCACTGGCGCTCTGAGCTTCCTAGCCACAGCACAGTGGGGACGTTCCTTCTCGGCACAGCCAGAGCCCAGCTCCCAAATTCGAAACGTCCAGCCACTGCTCCCACACCAAAGGGGCTAGCACTGAAAGCTCTTGCTGGCCATCACCTGCCCTAGGCAGCCCTTCCACAGCCCACAAGCACTGGCGCTCTGAGCTTCCTAGCTACAGCACAGTGGGGACGTTCCTTCTCGGCAGAGCCAGAGCCCAGCTCCGAAATTCAAAACGTCCAGCCACTGCTCCCACACCAAAGGGGCTAGCACTGAAAGCTCTTGCTGGCCAGCACCTGCCCTAGGCAGCCCTTCCACAGCCCCACAAGCACTGGCGCTCTGAGCTTCCTAGCCACAGCACAGTGGGGACGTTCCTTCTCGGCGCAGCCAGAGCCCAGCTCCCAAATTCAAAACGTCCAGCCACTGCTCCCACACCAAAGGGGCTAGCACTGAAAGCTCTTGCTGGCCAGCACCTGCCCTAGGCAGCCCTTCCACAGCCCCACAAGCACTGGCGCTCTGAGCTTCCTAGCCACAGCACAGTGGGGACGTTCCTTCTCGGCACAGCCACAGCCCAGCTCCCAAATTCAAAACGTCCAGCCACTGCTCCCACACCAAAGGGGCTAGCACTGAAAGCTCTTGCTGGCCATCACCTGCCCTAGGCAGCCCTTCCACAGCCCCACAAGCACTGGCGCTCTCAGCTTCCTAGCCACAGCACAGTGGGGACGTTCCTTCTCGGCACAGCCAGAGCCCAGCTCCCAAATTCGAAACGTCCAGCCACTGCTCCCACACCAAAGGGGCTAGCACTGAAAGCTCTTGCTGGCCATCACCTGCCCTAGGCAGCCCTTCCACAGCCCACAAGCACTGGCGCTCTGAGCTTCCTAGCTACAGCACAGTGGGGACGTTCCTTCTCGGCAGAGCCAGAGCCCAGCTCCGAAATTCAAAACGTCCAGCCACTGCTCCCACACCAAAGGGGCTAGCACTGAAAGCTCTTGCTGGCCAGCACCTGCCCTAGGCAGCCCTTCCACAGCCCCACAAGCACTGGCGCTCTGAGCTTCCTAGCCACAGCACAGTGGGGACGTTCCTTCTCGGCGCAGCCAGAGCCCAGCTCCCAAATTCAAAACGTCCAGCCACTGCTCCCACACCAAAGGGGCTAGCACTGAAAGCTCTTGCTGGCCAGCACCTGCCCTAGGCAGCCCTTCCACAGCCCCACAAGCACTGGCGCTCTGAGCTTCCTAGCCACAGCACAGTGGGGACGTTCCTTCTCGGCAGAGCCAGAGCCCAGCTCCCAAATCGGAAACGTCCAGCCACTGCTCCCACACCAAAGGGGCTAGCACTGAAAGCTCTTGCTGGCCAGCACCTGCCCTAGGCAGCCCTTCCACAGCCCCACAAGCACTGGCGCTCTGAGCTTCCTAGCCACAGCACAGTGGGGACGTTCCTTCTCGGCACAGCCAGAGCCCAGCTCCCAAATTCAAAACGTCCAGCCACTGCTCCCACACCAAAGGGGCTAGCACTGAAAGCTCTTGCTGGCCAGCACCTGCCCTAGGCAGCCCTTCCACAGCCCCACAAGCACTGGCGCTCTGAGCTTCCTAGCCACAGCACAGTGGGGACGTTCCTTCTCGGCACAGCCAGAGCCCAGCTCCCAAATTCGAAACGTCCAGCCACTGCTCCCACACCAAAGGGGCTAGCACTGAAAGCTCTTGCTGGCCATCACCTGCCCTAGGCAGCCCTTCCACAGCCCCACAAGCACTGGCGCTCTCAGCTTCCTAGCCACAGCACAGTGGGGACGTTCCTTCTCGGCACAGCCAGAGCCCAGCTCCCAAATCGGAAACGTCCAGCCACTGCTCCCACACCAAAGGGGCTAGCACTGAAAGCTCTTGCTGGCCATCACCTGCCCTAGGCAGCCCTTCCACAGCCCCACAAGCACTGGCGCTCTGAGCTTCCTAGCCACAGCACAGTGGGGACGTTCCTTCTCGGCACAGCCAGAGCCCAGCTCCCAAATTCGAAACGTCCAGCCACTGCTCCCACACCAAAGGGGCTAGCACTGAAAGCTCTTGCTGGCCATCACCTGCCCTAGGCAGCCCTTCCACAGCCCCACAAGCACTGGCGCTCTGAGCTTCCTAGCCACAGCACAGTGGGGACATTCCTTCTCGGCAGAGCCAGAGCCCAGCTCCCAAATTCAAAACGTCCAGCCACTGCTCCCACACCAAAGGGGCTAGCACTGAAAGCTCTTGCTGGCCAGCACCTGCCCTAGGCAGCCCTTCCACAGCCCCACAAGCACTGGCGCTCTGAGCTTCCTAGCCACAGCACAGTGGGGACGTTCCTTCTCAGCACAGCCAGAGCCCAGCTCCGAAATTCAAAACGTCCAGCCACTGCTCCCACACGAAAGGGGCTAGCACTGAAAGCTCTTGCTGGCCATCACCTGCCCTAGGCAGCCCTTCCACAGCCCCACAAGCACTGGCGCTCTCAGCTTCCTAGCCACAGCACAGTGGGGACGTTCCTTCTCAGCACAGCCAGAGCCCAGCTCCGAAATTCAAAACGTCCAGCCACTGCTCCCACACCAAAGGGGCTAGCACTGAAAGCTCTTGCTGGCCAGCACCTGCCCTAGGCAGCCCTTCCACAGCCCCACAAGCACTGGCGCTCTGAGCTTCCTAGCCACAGCACAGTGGGGACGTTCCTTCTCAGCACAGCCACAGCCCAGCTCCCAAATTCAAAACGTCCAGCCACTGCTCCCACACCAAAGGGGCTAGCACTGAAAGCTCTTGCTGGCCAGCACCTGCCCTAGGCAGCCCTTCCACAGCCCCACAAGCACTGGCGCTCTGAGCTTCCTAGCCACAGCACAGTGGGGACGTTCCTTCTCGGCACAGCCAGAGCCCAGCTCCCAAATTCGAAACGTCCAGCCACTGCTCCCACACCAAAGGGGCTAGCACTGAAAGCTCTTGCTGGCCAGCACCTGCCCTAGGCAGCCCTTCCACAGCCCCACAAGCACTGGCGCTCTGAGCTTCCTAGCCACAGCACAGTGGGGACGTTCCTTCTCGGCACAGCCAGAGCCCAGCTCCCAAATTCGAAACGTCCAGCCACTGCTCCCACACCAAAGGGGCTAGCACTGAAAGCTCTTGCTGGCCATCACCTGCCCTAGGCAGCCCTTCCACAGCCCCACAAGCACTGGCGCTCTCAGCTTCCTAGCCACAGCACAGTGGGGACGTTCCTTCTCGGCACAGCCAGAGCCCAGCTCCCAAATCGGAAACGTCCAGCCACTGCTCCCACACCAAAGGGGCTAGCACTGAAAGCTCTTGCTGGCCATCACCTGCCCTAGGCAGCCCTTCCACAGCCCCACAAGCACTGGCGCTCTGAGCTTCCTAGCCACAGCACAGTGGGGACGTTCCTTCTCGGCACAGCCAGAGCCCAGCTCCCAAATTCGAAACGTCCAGCCACTGCTCCCACACCAAAGGGGCTAGCACTGAAAGCTCTTGCTGGCCATCACCTGCCCTAGGCAGCCCTTCCACAGCCCCACAAGCACTGGCGCTCTGAGCTTCCTAGCCACAGCACAGTGGGGACATTCCTTCTCGGCAGAGCCAGAGCCCAGCTCCCAAATTCAAAACGTCCAGCCACTGCTCCCACACGAAAGGGGCTAGCACTGAAAGCTCTTGCTGGCCATCACCTGCCCTAGGCAGCCCTTCCACAGCCCCACAAGCACTGGCGCTCTGAGCTTCCTAGCCACAGCACAGTGGGGACGTTCCTTCTCAGCACAGCCAGAGCCCAGCTCCGAAATTCAAAACGTCCAGCCACTGCTCCCACACGAAAGGGGCTAGCACTGAAAGCTCTTGCTGGCCATCACCTGCCCTAGGCAGCCCTTCCACAGCCCCACAAGCACTGGCGCTCTCAGCTTCCTAGCCACAGCACAGTGGGGACGTTCCTTCTCAGCACAGCCAGAGCCCAGCTCCGAAATTCAAAACGTCCAGCCACTGCTCCCACACCAAAGGGGCTAGCACTGAAAGCTCTTGCTGGCCAGCACCTGCCCTAGGCAGCCCTTCCACAGCCCCACAAGCACTGGCGCTCTGAGCTTCCTAGCCACAGCACAGTGGGGACGTTCCTTCTCAGCACAGCCACAGCCCAGCTCCCAAATTCAAAACGTCCAGCCACTGCTCCCACACCAAAGGGGCTAGCACTGAAAGCTCTTGCTGGCCAGCACCTGCCCTAGGCAGCCCTTCCACAGCCCCACAAGCACTGGCGCTCTGAGCTTCCTAGCCACAGCACAGTGGGGACGTTCCTTCTCGGCACAGCCACAGCCCAGCTCCCAAATTCAAAACGTCCAGCCACTGCTCCCACACCAAAGGGGCTAGCACTGAAAGCTCTTGCTGGCCATCACCTGCCCTAGGCAGCCCTTCCACAGCCCCACAAGCACTGGTGCTCTGAGCTTCCTAGCTACAGCACAGTGGGGACGTTCCTTCTCGGCACAGCCAGAGCCCAGCTCCCAAATTCAAAACGTCCAGCCACTGCTCCCACACCAAAGGGGCTAGCACTGAAAGCTCTTGCTGGCCATCACCTGCCCTAGGCAGCCCTTCCACAGCCCCACAAGCACTGGCGCTCTGAGCTTCCTAGCCACAGCACAGTGGGGACGTTCCTTCTCGGCACAGCCACAGCCCAGCTCCGAAATTCAAAACGTCCAGCCACTGCTCCCACACCAAAGGGGCTAGCACTGAAAGCTCTTGCTGGCCAGCACCTGCCCTAGGCAGCCCTTCCACAGCCCCACAAGCACTGGCGCTCTGAGCTTCCTAGCCACAGCACAGTGGGGACGTTCCTTCTCGGCACAGCCACAGCCCAGCTCCCAAATTCGAAACGTCCAGCCACTGCTCCCACACCAAAGGGGCTAGCACTGAAAGCTCTTGCTGGCCATCACCTGCCCTAGGCAGCCCTTCCACAGCCCCACAAGCACTGGCGCTCTGAGCTTCCTAGCCACAGCACAGTGGGGACGTTCCTTCTCGGCACAGCCACAGCCCAGCTCCCAAATTCAAAACGTCCAGCCACTGCTCCCACACCAAAGGGGCTAGCACTGAAAGCTCTTGCTGGCCAGCACCTGCCCTAGGCAGCCTTTCCACAGCCCCACAAGCACTGGCGCTCTGAGCTTCCTAGCCACAGCACAGTGGGGACGTTCCTTCTCGGCACAGCCAGAGCCCAGCTCCCAAATTCAAAATGTCCAGCCACTGCTCCCACACCAAAGGGGCTAGCACTGAAAGCTCTTGCTGGCCATCACCTGCCCTAGGCAGCCCTTCCACAGCCCCACAAGCACTGGCGCTCTGAGCTTCCTAGCCACAGCACAGTGGGGACGTTCCTTCTCGGCACAGCCAGAGCCCAGCTCCGAAATTCAAAACGTCCAGCCACTGCTCCCACACCAAAGGGGCTAGAACTGAAAGCTCTTGCTGGCCAGCACCTGCCCTAGGCAGCCCTTCCACAGCCCCACAAGCACTGGCGCTCTGAGCTTCCTAGCCACAGCACAGTGGGGACGTTCCTTCTCGGCACAGCCACAGCCCAGCTCCCAAATTCAAAACGTCCAGCCACTGCTCCCACACCAAAGGGGCTAGCACTGAAAGCTCTTGCTGGCCAGCACCTGCCCTAGGCAGCCCTTCCACAGCCCCACAAGCACTGGCGCTCTGAGCTTCCTAGCCATAGCATAGTGGGGACGTTCCTTCTCGGCACAGCCAGAGCCCAGCTCCCAAATTCGCAACGTCCAGCCACTGCTCCCACACCAAAGGGGCTAGCACTGAAAGCTCTTGCTGGCCAGCACGTGCCCTAGGCAGCCCTTCCACAGCCCCACAAGCACTGGCGCTCTGAGCTTCCTAGCCACAGCACAGTGGGGACGTTCCTTCTCGGCACAGCCAGAGCCCAGCTCCCAAATCGGAAACGTCCAGCCACTGCTCCCACACCAAAGGGGCTAGCACTGAAAGCTCTTGCTGGCCATCACCTGCCCTAGGCAGCCCTTCCACAGCCCCACAAGCACTGGCGCTCTGAGCTTCCTAGCCACAGCACAGTGGGGACGTTCCTTCTCCGCACAGCCACAGCCCAGCTCCCAAATTCAAAACGTCCAGCCACTGCTCCCACACCAAAGGGGCTAGCACTGAAAGCTCTTGCTGGCCAGCACCTGCCCTAGGCAGCCCTTCCACAGCCCCACAAGCACTGGCGCTCTGAGCTTCCTAGCCACAGCACAGTGGGGACGTTCCTTCGCGGCACAGCCAGAGCCCAGCTCCGAAATTCAAAACGTCCAGCCACTGCTCCCACACCAAAGGGGCTAGCACTGAAAGCTCTTGCTGGCCAGCACCTGCCCTAGGCAGCCCTTCCACAGCCCCACAAGCACTGGCGCTCTGAGCTTCCTAGCCACAGCACAGTGGGGACGTTCCTTCTCGGCACAGCCAGAGCCCAGCTCCCAAATTCAAAACGTCCAGCCACTGCTCCCACACCAAAGGGGCTAGCACTGAAAGCTCTTGCTGGCCATCACCTGCCCTAGGCAGCCCTTCCACAGCCCCACAAGCACTGGCGCTCTGAGCTTCCTAGCCACAGCACAGTGGGGACGTTCCTTCTCGGCACAGCCAGAGCCCAGCTCCCAAATTCGAAACGTCCAGCCACTGCTCCCACACCAAAGGGGCTAGCACTGAAAGCTCTTGCTGGCCATCACCTGCCCTAGGCAGCCCTTCCACAGCCCACAAGCACTGGCGCTCTGAGCTTCCTAGCTACAGCACAGTGGGGACGTTCCTTCTCGGCAGAGCCAGAGCCCAGCTCCGAAATTCAAAACGTCCAGCCACTGATCCCACACCAAAGGGGCTAGCACTGAAAGCTCTTGCTGGCCAGCACCTGCCCTAGGCAGCCCTTCCACAGCCCCACAACCACTGGCGCTCTGAGCTTCCTAGCCACAGCACAGTGGGGACGTTCCTTCTCGGCGCAGCCAGAGCCCAGCTCCCAAATTCAAAACGTCCAGCCACTGCTCCCACACCAAAGGGGCTAGCACTGAAAGCTCTGGCTGGCCAGCACCTGCCCTAGGCAGCCCTTCCACAGCCCCACAAGCACTGGCGCTCTGAGCTTCCTAGCCACAGCACAGTGGGGACGTTCCTTCTCGGCACAGCCAGAGCCCAGCTCCCAAATTCGAAACGTCCAGCCACTGCTCCCACACCAAAGGGGCTAGCACTGAAAGCTCTTGCTGGCCATCACCTGCCCTAGGCAGCCCTTCCACAGCCCCACAAGCACTGGCGCTCTGAGCTTCCTAGCCACAGCACAGTGGGGACGTTCCTTCTCGGCAGAGCCAGAGCCCAGCTCCCAAATCGGAAACGTCCAGCCACTGCTCCCACACCAAAGGGGCTAGCACTGAAAGCTCTTGCTGGCCATCACCTGCCCTAGGCAGCCCTTCCACAGCCCCACAAGCACTGGCGCTCTGAGCTTCCTAGCCACAGCACAGTGGGGACGTTCCTTCTCGGCACAGCCACAGCCCAGCTCCCAAATTCAAAACGTCCAGCCACTGCTCCCACACCAAAGGGGCTAGCACTGAAAGCTCTTGCTGGCCAGCACCTGCCCTAGGCAGCCCTTCCACAGCCCCACAAGCACTGGCGCTCTGAGCTTCCTAGCCACAGCACAGTGGGGACGTTCCTTCTCGGCACAGCCAGAGCCCAGCTCCCAAATTCAAAACGTCCAGCCACTGCTCCCACACCAAAGGGGCTAGCACTGAAAGCTCTTGCTGGCCATCACCTGCCCTAGGCAGCCCTTCCACAGCCCCACAAGCACTGGCGCTCTGAGCTTCCTAGCCACAGCACAGTGGGGACGTTCCTTCGCGGCACAGCCAGAGCCCAGCTCCGAAATTCAAAACGTCCAGCCACTGCTCCCACACCAAAGGGGCTAGCACTGAAAGCTCTTGCTGGCCAGCACCTGCCCTAGGCAGCCCTTCCACAGCCCCACAAGCACTGGCGCTCTGAGCTTCCTAGCCACAGCACAGTGGGGACGTTCCTTCTCGGCACAGCCAGAGCCCAGCTCCCAAATCGGAAACGTCCAGCCACTGCTCCCACACCAAAGGGGCTAGCACTGAAAGCTCTTGCTGGCCAGCACCTGCCCTAGGCAGCCCTTCCACAGCCCCACAAGCACTGGCGCTCTGAGCTTCCTAGCCACAGCACAGTGGGGACGTTCCTTCTCGGCACAGCCAGAGCCCAGCTCCCAAATTCGAAACGTCCAGCCACTGCTCCCACACCAAAGGGGCTAGCACTGAAAGCTCTTGCTGGCCAGCACCTGCCCTAGGCAGCCCTTCCACAGCCCCACAAGCACTGGCGCTCTTAGCTTCCTAACCACAGCACAGTGGGGACGTTCCTTCTCGGCAGAGCCAGAGCCCAGCTCCCAAATTCAAAACGTCCAGCCACTGCTCCCACACCAAAGGGGCTAGCACTGAAAGCTCTTGCTGGCCAGCACCTGACCTAGGCAGCCCTTCCACAGCCCCACAAGCACTGGCGCTCTGAGCTTCCTAGCCACAGCACAGTGGGGACGTTCCTTCTCGGCACAGCCACAGCCCAGCTCCGAAATTCAAAACGTCCAGCCACTGCTCCCACACCAAAGGGGCTAGCACTGAAAGCTCTTGCTGGCCATCACCTGCCCTAGGCAGCCCTTCCACAGCCCCACAAGCACTGGCGCTCTGAGCTTCCTAGCCACAGCACAGTGGGGACGTTCCTTCTCGGCACAGCCAGAGCCCAGCTCCCAAATTCGAAACGTCCAGCCACTGCTCCCACACCAAAGGGGCTAGCACTGAAAGCTCTTGCTGGCCATCACCTGCCCTAGGCAGCCCTTCCACAGCCCCACAAGCACTGGCGCTCTGAGCTTCCTAGCCACAGCACAGTGGGGACGTTCCTTCTCGGCAGAGCCAGAGCCCAGCTCCCAAATCGGAAACGTCCAGCCACTGCTCCCACACCAAAGGGGCTAGCACTGAAAGCTCTTGCTGGCCATCACCTGCCCTAGGCAGCCCTTCCACAGCCCCACAAGCACTGGCGCTCTGAGCTTCCTAGCCACAGCACAGTGGGGACGTTCCTTCTCGGCACAGCCACAGCCCAGCTCCCAAATTCAAAACGTCCAGCCACTGCTCCCACACCAAAGGGGCTAGCACTGAAAGCTCTTGCTGGCCAGCACCTGCCCTAGGCAGCCCTTCCACAGCCCCACAAGCACTGGCGCTCTCAGCTTCCTAGCCACAGCACAGTGGGGACGTTCCTTCTCGGCACAGCCACAGCCCAGCTCCCAAATTCAAAACGTCCAGCCACTGCTCCCACACCAAAGGGGCTAGCACTGAAAGCTCTTGCTGGCCAGCACCTGCCCTAGGCAGCCCTTCCACAGCCCCACAAGCACTGGCGCTCTGAGCTTCCTAGCCACAGCACAGTGGGGACGTTCCTTCTCGGCACAGCCAGAGCCCAGCTCCCAAATTCAAAACGTCCAGCCACTGCTCCCACACCAAAGGGGCTAGCACTGAAAGCTCTTGCTGGCCAGCACCTGCCCTAGGCAGCCCTTCCACAGCCCCACAAGCACTGGCGCTCTGAGCTTCCTAGCCATAGCACAGTGGGGACGTTCCTTCGCGGCACAGCCAGAGCCCAGCTCCGAAATTCAAAACGTCCAGCCACTGCTCCCACACCAAAGGGGCTAGCACTGAAAGCTCTTGCTGGCCAGCACCTGACCTAGGCAGCCCTTCCACAGCCCCACAAGCACTGGCGCTCTGAGCTTCCTAGCCACAGCACAGTGGGGACGTTCCTTCTCGGCACAGCCACAGCCCAGCTCCCAAATTCGAAACGTCCAGCCACTGCTCCCACACCAAAGGGGCTAGCACTGAAAGCTCTTGCTGGCCAGCACCTGCCCTAGGCAGCCCTTCCACAGCCCCACAAGCACTGGCGCTCTGAGCTTCCTAGCCACAGCACAGTGGGGACGTTCCTTCTCGGCACAGCCACAGCCCAGCTCCGAAATTCAAAACGTCCAGCCACTGCTCCCACACCAAAGGGGCTAGCACTGAAAGCTCTTGCTGGCCAGCACCTGCCCTAGGCAGCCTTTCCACAGCCCCACAAGCACTGGCGCTCTGAGCTTCCTAGCCACAGCACAGTGGGGACGTTCCTTCTCGGCACAGCCAGAGCCCAGCTCCCAAATTCAAAATGTCCAGCCACTGCTCCCACACCAAAGGGCCTAGCACTGAAAGCTCTTGCTGGCCAGCACCTGCCCTAGGCAGCCCTTCCACAGCCCCACAAGCACTGGCGCTCTGAGCTTCCTAGCCACAGCACAGTGGGGACGTTCCTTCTCGGCACAGCCAGAGCCCAGCTCCCAAATTCGAAACGTCCAGCCACTGCTCCCACACCAAAGGGGCTAGCACTGAAAGCTCTTGCTGGCCATCACCTGCCCTAGGCAGCCCTTCCACAGCCCCACAAGCACTGGCGCTCTGAGCTTCCTAGCCACAGCACAGTGGGGACGTTCCTTCTCGGCACAGCCAGAGCCCAGCTCCCAAATTCAAAACGTCCAGCCACTGCTCCCACACCAAAGGGGCTAGAACTGAAAGCTCTTGCTGGCCATCACCTGCCCTAGGCAACCCTTCCACAGCCCCACAAGCACTGGCGCTCTGAGCTTCCTAGCCACAGCACAGTGGGGACGTTCCTTCTCGGCACAGCCACAGCCCAGCTCCCAAATTCGCAACGTCCAGCCACTGCTCCCACACCAAAGGGGCTAGCACTGAAAGCTCTTGCTGGCCAGCACGTGCCCTAGGCAGCCCTTCCACAGCCCCACAAGCACTGGCGCTCTCAGCTTCCTAGCCACAGCACAGTGGGGACGTTCCTTCTCGGCACAGCCAGAGCCCAGCTCCCAAATCGGAAACGTCCAGCCACTGCTCCCACACCAAAGGGGCTAGCACTGAAAGTTCTTGCTGGCCATCACCTGCCCTAGGCAGCCCTTCCACAGCCCCACAAGCACTGGCGCTCTGAGCTTCCTAGCCACAGCACAGTGGGGACGTTCCTTCTCCGCACAGCCACAGCCCAGCTCCCAAATTCAAAACGTCCAGCCACTGCTCCCACACCAAAGGGGCTAGCACTGAAAGCTCTTGCTGGCCAGCACCTGCCCTAGGCAGCCCTTCCACAGCCCCACAAGCACTGGCGCTCTGAGCTTCCTAGCCACAGCACAGTGGGGACGTTCCTTCGCGGCACAGCCAGAGCCCAGCTCCGAAATTCAAAACGTCCAGCCACTGCTCCCACACCAAAGGGGCTAGCACTGAAAGCTCTTGCTGGCCAGCACCTGCCCTAGGCAGCCCTTCCACAGCCCCACAAGCACTGGCGCTCTGAGCTTCCTAGCCACAGCACAGTGGGGACGTTCCTTCTCGGCACAGCCACAGCCCAGCTCCCAAATTCAAAACGTCCAGCCACTGCTCCCACACCAAAGGGGCTAGCACTGAAAGCTCTTGCTGGCCAGCACCTGCCCTAGGCAGCCCTTCCACAGCCCCACAAGCACTGGCGCTCTGAGCTTCCTAGCTACAGCACAGTGGGGACGTTCCTTCTCGGCAGAGCCAGAGCCCAGCTCCGAAATTCAAAACGTCCAGCCACTGATCCCACACCAAAGGGGCTAGCACTGAAAGCTCTTGCTGGCCAGCACCTGCCCTAGGCAGCCCTTCCACAGCCCCACAACCACTGGCGCTCTGAGCTTCCTAGCCACAGCACAGTGGGGACGTTCCTTCTCGGCGCAGCCAGAGCCCAGCTCCCAAATTCAAAACGTCCAGCCACTGCTCCCACACCAAAGGGGCTAGCACTGAAAGCTCTTGCTGGCCAGCACCTGCCCTAGGCAGCCCTTCCACAGCCCCACAAGCACTGGCGCTCTGAGCTTCCTAGCCACAGCACAGTGGGGACGTTCCTTCTCGGCACAGCCAGAGCCCAGCTCCCAAATCGGAAACGTCCAGCCACTGCTCCCACACCAAAGGGGCTAGCACTGAAAGCTCTTGCTGGCCAGCACCTGCCCTAGGCAGCCCTTCCACAGCCCCACAAGCACTGGCGCTCTGAGCTTCCTAGCCACAGCACAGTGGGGACGTTCCTTCTCGGCACAGCCACAGCCCAGCTCCCAAATTCAAAACGTCCAGCCACTGCTCCCACACCAAAGGGGCTAGCACTGAAAGCTCTTGCTGGCCAGCACCTGCCCTAGGCAGCCCTTCCACAGCCCCACAAGCACTGGCGCTCTTAGCTTCCTAACCACAGCACAGTGGGGACGTTCCTTCTCGGCAGAGCCAGAGCCCAGCTCCCAAATTCAAAACGTCCAGCCACTGCTCCCACACCAAAGGGGCTAGCACTGAAAGCTCTTGCTGGCCAGCACCTGCCCTAGGCAGCCCTTCCACAGCCCCACAAGCACTGGCGCTCTGAGCTTCCTAGCCACAGCACAGTGGGGACGTTCCTTCTCGGCACAGCCAGAGCCCAGCTCCCAAATTCAAAACGTCCAGCCACTGCTCCCACACCAAAGGGGCTAGCACTGAAAGCTCTTGCTGGCCAGCACCTGCCCTAGGCAGCCCTTCCACAGCCCCACAAGCACTGGCGCTCTGAGCTTCCTAGCCACAGCACAGTGGGGACGTTCCTTCTCAGCACAGCCAGAGCCCAGCTCCCAAATTCAAAACGTCCAGCCACTGCTCCCACACCAAAGGGGCTAGCACTGAAAGCTCTTGCTGGCCAGCACCTGCCCTAGGCAGCCCTTCCACAGCCCCACAAGCACTGGCGCTCTGAGCTTCCTAGCCACAGCACAGTGGGGACGTTCCTTCTCGGCACAGCCAGAGCCCAGCTCCGAAATTCAAAACGTCCAGCCACTGCTCCCACACCAAAGGGGCTAGCACTGAAAGCTCTTGCTGGCCAGCACCTGCCCTAGGCAGCCCTTCCACAGCCCCACAAGCACTGGCGCTCTGAGCTTCCTAGCCACAGCACAGTGGGGACGTTCCTTCTCGGCACAGCCACAGCCCAGCTCCGAAATTCAAAACGTCCAGCCACTGCTCCCACACCAAAGGGGCTAGCACTGAAAGCTCTTGCTGGCCAGCACCTGCCCTAGGCAGCCCTTCCACAGCTCCACAAGCACTGGCGCTCTGAGCTTCCTAGCCACAGCACAGTGGGGACGTTCCTTCTCGGCACAGCCAGAGCCCAGCTCCCAAATTCGAAACGTCCAGCCACTGCTCCCACACCAAAGGGGCTAGCACTGAAAGCTCTTGCTGGCCATCACCTGCCCTAGGCAGCCCTTCCACAGCCCCACAAGCACTGGCGCTCTGAGCTTCCTAGCCACAGCACAGTGGGGACGTTCCTTCTCGGCAGAGCCAGAGCCCAGCTCCCAAATCGGAAACGTCCAGCCACTGCTCCCACACCAAAGGGGCTAGCACTGAAAGCTCTTGCTGGCCATCACCTGCCCTAGGCAGCCCTTCCACAGCCCCACAAGCACTGGCGCTCTGAGCTTCCTAGCCACAGCACAGTGGGGACGTCCCTTGTCACCACAGCCACAGCCCAGCTCCCAAATTCAAAACGTCCAGCCACTGCTCCCACACCAAAGGGGCTAGCACTGAAAGCTCTTGCTGGCCAGCACCTGCCCTAGGCAGCCCTTCCACAGCCCCACAAGCACTGGCGCTCTGAGCTTCCTAGCCACAGCACAGTGGGGACGTTCCTTCTCGGCACAGCCAGAGCCCAGCTCCCAAATTCAAAACGTCCAGCCACTGCTCCCACACCAAAGGGGCTAGCACTGAAAGCTCTTGCTGGCCATCACCTGCCCTAGGCAGCCCTTCCACAGCCCCACAAGCACTGGCGCTCTGAGCTTCCTAGCCACAGCACAGTGGGGACGTTCCTTCGCGGCAGAGCCAGAGCCCAGCTCCGAAATTCAAAACGTCCAGCCACTGCTCCCACACCAAAGGGGCTAGCACTGAAAGCTCTTGCTGGCCAGCACCTGACCTAGGCAGCCCTTCCACAGCCCCACAAGCACTGGCGCTCTGAGCTTCCTAGCCACAGCACAGTGGGGACGTTCCTTCTCGGCACAGCCAGAGCCCAGCTCCCAAATCGGAAACGTCCAGCCACTGCTCCCACACCAAAGGGGCTAGCACTGAAAGCTCTTGCTGGCCATCACCTGCCCTAGGCAGCCCTTCCACAGCCCCACAAGCACTGGCGCTCTGAGCTTCCTAGCCACAGCACAGTGGGGACGTTCCTTCTCGGCACAGCCAGAGCCCAGCTCCCAAATTCGAAACGTCCAGCCACTGCTCCCACACCAAAGGGGCTAGCACTGAAAGCTCTTGCTGGCCATCACCTGCCCTAGGCAGCCCTTCCACAGCCCCACAAGCACTGGCGCTCTGAGCTTCCTAACCACAGCACAGTGGGGACGTTCCTTCTCGGCAGAGCCAGAGCCCAGCTCCCAAATTCAAAACGTCCAGCCACTGCTCCCACACCAAAGGGGCTAGCACTGAAAGCTCTTGCTGGCCAGCACCTGACCTAGGCAGCCCTTCCACAGCCCCACAAGCACTGGCGCTCTGAGCTTCCTAGCCACAGCACAGTGGGGACGTTCCTTCTCGGCACAGCCACAGCCCAGCTCCGAAATTCAAAACGTCCAGCCACTGCTCCCACACCAAAGGGGCTAGCACTGAAAGCTCTTGCTGGCCATCACCTGCCCTAGGCAGCCCTTCCACAGCCCCACAAGCACTGGCGCTCTGAGCTTCCTAGCCACAGCACAGTGGGGACGTTCCTTCTCGGCACAGCCAGAGCCCAGCTCCCAAATTCGAAACGTCCAGCCACTGCTCCCACACCAAAGGGGCTAGCACTGAAAGCTCTTGCTGGCCATCACCTGCCCTAGGCAGCCCTTCCACAGCCCCACAAGCACTGGCGCTCTGAGCTTCCTAGCCACAGCACAGTGGGGACGTTCCTTCTCAGCACAGCCAGAGCCCAGCTCCGAAATTCAAAACGTCCAGCCACTGCTCCCACACCAAAGGGGCTAGCACTGAAAGCTCTTGCTGGCCAGCACCTGCCCTAGGCAGCCCTTCCACAGCCCCACAAGCACTGGCGCTCTGAGCTTCCTAGCCACAGCACAGTGGGGACGTTCCTTCTCGGCACAGCCACAGCCCAGCTCCCAAATTCAAAACGTCCAGCCACTGCTCCCACACCAAAGGGGCTAGCACTGAAAGCTCTTGCTGGCCATCACCTGCCCTAGGCAGCCCTTCCACAGCCCCACAAGCACTGGCGCTCTGAGCTTCCTAGCCACAGCACAGTGGGGACGTTCCTTCTCGGCACAGCCACAGCCCAGCTCCCAAATTCAAAACGTCCAGCCACTGCTCCCACACCAAAGGGGCTAGCACTGAAAGCTCTTGCTGGCCAGCACCTGCCCTAGGCAGCCCTTCCACAGCCCCACAAGCACTGGCGCTCTGAGCTTCCTAGCCACAGCACAGTGGGGACGTTCCTTCTCGGCACAGCCACAGCCCAGCTCCCAAATTCAAAACGTCCAGCCACTGCTCCCACACCAAAGGGGCTAGCACTGAAAGCTCTTGCTGGCCATCACCTGCCCTAGGCAGCCCTTCCACAGCCCCACAAGCACTGGCGCTCTGAGCTTCCTAGCCACAGCACAGTGGGGACGTTCCTTCGCGGCACAGCCAGAGCCCAGCTCCGAAATTCAAAACGTCCAGCCACTGCTCCCACACCAAAGGGGCTAGCACTGAAAGCTCTTGCTGGCCAGCACCTGACCTAGGCAGCCCTTCCACAGCCCCACAAGCACTGGCGCTCTGAGCTTCCTAGCCACAGCACAGTGGGGACGTTCCTTCTCGGCACAGCCAGAGCCCAGCTCCCAAATCGGAAACGTCCAGCCACTGCTCCCACACCAAAGGGGCTAGCACTGAAAGCTCTTGCTGGCCAGCACCTGCCCTAGGCAGCCCTTCCACAGCCCCACAAGCACTGGCGCTCTGAGCTTCCTAGCCACAGCACAGTGGGGACGTTCCTTCTCGGCACAGCCAGAGCCCAGCTCCCAAATTCGAAACGTCCAGCCACTGCTCCCACACCAAAGGGGCTAGCACTGAAAGCTCTTGCTGGCCAGCACCTGCCCTAGGCAGCCCTTCCACAGCCCCACA
Organism: Aptenodytes patagonicus; assembly: GCF_965638725.1. Classification (NCBI taxonomy): domain Eukaryota; kingdom Metazoa; phylum Chordata; class Aves; order Sphenisciformes; family Spheniscidae; genus Aptenodytes; species Aptenodytes patagonicus. The sequence goes on from NW_027472006.1 coordinate 804,091, forward strand.
AGCACTGGCGCTCTTAGCTTCCTAACCACAGCACAGTGGGGACGTTCCTTCTCGGCAGAGCCAGAGCCCAGCTCCCAAATTCAAAACGTCCAGCCACTGCTCCCACACCAAAGGGGCTAGCACTGAAAGCTCTTGCTGGCCAGCACCTGCCCTAGGCAGCCCTTCCACAGCCCCACAAGCACTGGCGCTCTGAGCTTCCTAGCCACAGCACAGTGGGGACGTTCCTTCTCGGCACAGCCAGAGCCCAGCTCCCAATTCAAAACGTCCAGCCACTGCTCCCACACCAAAGGGGCTAGCACTGAAAGCTCTTGCTGGCCAGCACCTGCCCTAGGCAGCCCTTCCACAGCCCCACAAGCACTGGCGCTCTGAGCTTCCTAGCCACAGCACAGTGGGGACATTCCTTCTCGGCACAGCCACAGCCCAGCTCCCAAATTCAAAACGTCCAGCCACTGCTCCCACACCAAAGGGGCTAGCACTGAAAGCTCTTGCTGGCCAGCACCTGCCCTAGGCAGCCCTTCCACAGCCCCACAAGCACTGGCGCTCTGAGCTTCCTAGCCACAGCACAGTGGGGACGTTCCTTCTCGGCACAGCCAGAGCCCAGCTCCGAAATCAAAACGTCAGCCACTACTCCCACACCAAAGGGGCTAGCACTGAAAGCTCTTGCTGGCCAGCACCTGCCCTAGGCAGCCCTTCCACAGCCCCACAAGCACTGGCGCTCTGAGCTTCCTAGCCACAGCACAGTGGGGACGTTCCTTCTCGGCACAGCCAGAGCCCAGCTCCCAAATTCGAAACGTCCAGCCACTGCTCCCACACCAAAGGGGCTAGCACTGAAAGCTCTTGCTGGCCAGCACCTGCCCTAGGCAGCCCTTCCACAGCCCCACAAGCACTGGCGCTCTGAGCTTCCTAGCCACAGCACAGTGGGGACGTTCCTTCTCGGCACAGCCACAGCCCAGCTCCCAAATTCAAAACGTCCAGCCACTGCTCCCACACCAAAGGGGCTAGCACTGAAAGCTCTTGCTGGCCAGCACCTGCCCTAGGCAGCCCTTCCACAGCCCCACAAGCACTGGCGCTCTGAGCTTCCTAGCCACAGCACAGTGGGGACGTTCCTTCTCGGCACAGCCACAGCCCAGCTCCCAAATTCAAAACGTCCAGCCACTGCTCCCACACCAAAGGGGCTAGCACTGAAAGCTCTTGCTGGCAGCACCTGCCCTAGGCAGCCCTTCCACAGCCCCACAAGCACTGGCGCTCTGAGCTTCCTAGCCACAGCACAGTGGGGACGTTCCTTCTCGGCACAGCCAGAGCCAGCTCCCAAATTCAAAACGTCCAGCCACTGCTCCCACACCAAAGGGGCTAGCACTGAAAGCTCTTGCTGGCCAGCACCTGCCCTAGGCAGCCCTTCCACAGCCCCACAAGCACTGGCGCTCTGAGCTTCCTAACCACAGCACAGTGGGGACGTTCCTTCTCGGCACAGCCACAGCCCAGCTCCGAAATTCAAAACGTCCAGCCACTGCTCCCACACCAAAGGGGCTAGCACTGAAAGCTCTTGCTGGCCATCACCTGCCCTAGGCAGCCCTTCCACAGCCCCACAAGCACTGGCGCTCTGAGCTTCCTAGCCACAGCACAGTGGGGACGTTCCTTCTCGGCACAGCCAGAGCCCAGCTCCCAAATTCGAAACGTCCAGCCACTGCTCCCACACCAAAGGGGCTAGCACTGAAAGCTCTTGCTGGCCATCACCTGCCCTAGGCAGCCCTTCCCACAGCCCCACAAGCACTGGCGCTCTGAGCTTCCTAGCCACAGCACAGTGGGGACGTTCCTTCTCGGCAGAGCCAGAGCCCAGCTCCCAAATCGGAAACGTCCAGCCACTGCTCCCACACCAAAGGGGCTAGCACTGAAAGCTCTTGCTGGCCATCACCTGCCCTAGGCAGCCCTTCCACAGCCCACAAGCACTGGCGCTCTGAGCTTCCTAGCCACAGCACAGTGGGGACGTTCCTTCTCGGCACAGCCACAGCCCAGCTCCCAAATTCAAAACGTCCAGCCACTGCTCCCACACCAAAGGGGCTAGCACTGAAAGCTCTTGCTGGCCAGCACCTGCCCTAGGCAGCCCTTCCACAGCCCCACAAGCACTGGCGCTCTGAGCTTCCTAGCCACAGCACAGTGGGGACGTTCCTTCTCGGCACAGCCAGAGCCCAGCTCCCAAATTCGAAACGTCCAGCCACTGCTCCCACACCAAAGGGGCTAGCACTGAAAGCTCTTGCTGGCCAGCACCTGCCCTAGGCAGCCCTTCCACAGCCCCACAAGCACTGGCGCTCTTAGCTTCCTAACCACAGCACAGTGGGGACGTTCCTTCTCGGCAGAGCCAGAGCCCAGCTCCCAAATTCAAAACGTCCAGCACTGCTCCACACCAAAGGGGCTAGCACTGAAAGCTCTTGCTGGCCAGCACCTGCCCTAGGCAGCCCTTCCACAGCCCCACAAGCACTGGCGCTCTCAGCTCCTAGCCACAGCACAGTGGGACGTTCCTTCTCGGCACAGCCAGAGCCCAGCTCCCAAATTCAAAACGTCCAGCCACTGCTCCCACACAAAGGGGCTAGCACTGAAAGCTCTTGCTGGCCAGCACCTGCCCTAGGCAGCCCTTCCACAGCCCCACAAGCACTGGCGCTCTGAGCTTCCTAGCCACAGCACAGTGGGGACGTTCCTTCTCGGCACAGCCAGAGCCCAGCTCCCAAATTCAAAACGTCCAGCCACTGCTCCCACACCAAAGGGGCTAGCACTGAAAGCTCTTGCTGGCCAGCACCTGCCCTAGGCAGCCCTTCCACAGCCCCACAAGCACTGGCGCTCTGAGCTTCCTAGCCACAGCACAGTGGGGACGTTCCTTCTCGGCACAGCCACAGCCCAGCTCCCAAATTCAAAACGTCCAGCCACTGCTCCCACACCAAAGGGGCTAGCACTGAAAGCTCTTGCTGGCCAGCACCTGCCCTAGGCAGCCCTTCCACAGCCCCAAAAGCACTGGCGCTCTGAGCTTCCTAGCCACAGCACAGTGGGACGTTCCTTCTCGGCACAGCCAGAGCCCAGCTCCCAAATTCGAAACGTCAGCCACTGCTCCCACACCAAAGGGGCTAGCACTGAAAGCTCTTGCTGGCCATCACCTGCCCTAGGCAGCCCTTCCACAGCCCCACAAGCACTGGCGCTCTGAGCTTCCTAGCCACAGCACAGTGGGGACGTTCCTTCTCGGCAGAGCCAGAGCCCAGCTCCCAAATCGGAAACGTCCAGCCACTGCTCCCACACCAAAGGGGCTAGCACTGAAAGCTCTTGCTGGCCATCACCTGCCATAGGCAGCCCTTCCACAGCCCCACAAGCACTGGCGCTCTGAGCTTCCTAGCCACAGCACAGTGGGGACGTTCCTTCTCGGCACAGCCACAGCCCAGCTCCCAAATTCAAAACGTCCAGCCACTGCTCCCACACCAAAGGGGCTAGCACTGAAAGCTCTTGCTGGCCAGCACCTGCCCTAGGCAGCCCTTCCACAGCCCCACAAGCACTGGCGCTCTCAGCTTCCTAGCCACAGCACAGTGGGGACGTTCCTTCTCGGCACAGCCACAGCCCAGCTCCCAAATTCAAAACGTCCAGCCACTGCTCCCACACCAAAGGGGCTAGCACTGAAAGCTCTTGCTGGCCATCACCTCCCTAGGCAG